>NC_143019.1:43420840-43543340 GCF_055824585.1 Amblyomma mixtum | reverse complement strand
GCCGCTCCGCTGCTCCATTGGCTGCAAGAATAAAGAAAAACATAAAGAAGAAAACCGTGGTTTCAGCTTCGATGTAAAATGAGCTATGCGTGTTTGAGGCCATCGCTGCGGTCGATGCGACGGCCATTGACTGCAACCTCAAAATAAAAACATGCTGACTAAACATAACAGAAGTGGGTTTTATATGTCAGCCCCGAGACCACCCTGTTTTTTGTGTTCTGCGCCTGCGACAGGAACGTAGGGAGCAGCGAAAAAGAGATGGAAGATTGAGTGCTTGAAACAATGCAAATTTTGCGGACTAATGAGATAAAGCTTCAAATCTGACGATGTCACTATTTAATGGAACGTTCTTTTGCTTTCCGTAACCTGTCATTTTGTTTTATATACAACAAGCTATATGAAAACAGGCGTTTAAATTTGCGCAAAATTCATAGTCTGCCGTTCAACACGTCTGCCTCACTCTCTGTTTTAGCAGCTGCTATACCAACCGATGAACGCTGTATGAACTTAAGGATAAAGCAAATTAAGCAATAGCTGTTAGAGGGGCAGACATAGCAGAATCGGCCTTTCAGTGAGGTTCACGATATTTACAAAAGAAGTCGTAATCCTGAAAAACTAAGGCCGAATTTTTAGAGCTGGCATCAACCATCTAGTGATCTGTCCCATAAGGTGTCTTGTAAGTAAACGTGCCTAGGTAGTTTTCGGGTAAGTACTCTGCTGTGGGCGTGCTTCTTTTGGTTTGGCGTTTGCCCGCTAGGTCGGTACCATTACTAGCGTGTCAGTGGTGGTGCCTATCATAGACCTTCGACATTCGCATGATATTTATTTTGATCCTTAGCGCAAAGGTAGTGGTTCTATGAAAAAAACAAGCTGATCAGCCATTCGAATAAAGCCTCCGTCAAAGTTGATGAATAATAATGGTTTTCTTAATACAAGAGAAAATAGACAAATGGAAGCAAAGCCCACGCTGCGCTGTCTATGCCGGGCGAGGTCAAGGGCGTCACCTAAGCTTCGGGCTCAAGAACCTCGGAACACAAGTATAATTAAGGAGTTTTAGTGTAAGCGCGATGGCTAAACACCCTTATCAAATCCCCCCCTTCTCCCCCCCCCCTTCCCCCCAACCCCCCCGAAAAATCGCAGTAAAGCCAAGAGCATTGGAAGGAAGAAAAAAAGGAAAAACAGCACAGAAAGAGTAAATGAACAAACTCACAACGAAAAGAGACAGGGCAAGCTTCTGCACTATTAAACGTAGTGTCCCCTGTTAAGGGGACATACTTCAATGTTGGTAATTTCTAGTTTCGCGTGATTGGTTAAGCGTCAGATTGCCTTCGTCAGCCATGGGCAGCCAGCCTCTGTACGCTGCTCACTGGTCTAATAGGCCTTGGACTGTAAACAAGTCGTTAACTTTATCCAATCGGAGTTACGTCCGGATAGGGCCAGGGACAGCGAGGCTAGCTGCGGAAACCAAACAAACGCCTAGAGCGCACTGCCTGAGCGCACCCGGGAGCTTATTATCGGGATAGTGCGGGAAAAAAAAATACACCGGGATGATAGGGGTGATCTAAAGGAAAGGAAAGGAAATGCAACAAAGGTGTGAGGAGCGCTGAGTGGCGAGAGGGCGACGAAGAAGTGGGGCTCTCAACACACCGAGATTACCTTATTCTTCGCCTGTGTTGTTACACGTCTTTACTGGCGTTGGCATAGGGAGACACCAACCGATGAGAGCACGGTGTCGCTTGCGCGAGATTGGCTCTCGCCTTCGCTCGCCGGGACTCGTAAAGTTAACTGCATCCGACCATAAAGAGGTATCGGGAGCGCCCTCACACTACCACTCATTCGCTGGCTAGACGCACGTGTGGCTGAAAGTGGGCGTCGGGAAAAACCAGGTTGCACGATGGAGATGCTATGGGGAGGCTCCTATACGTGTCCCGATAGGTCCCGATAGGCGACGGAGAAGAACATCTGGCAGTTTACGGCCGCAGTGGGGCTCTCGCCCAAGCAACAGCAATGACTATTTGTGGGGCAGCAACGCAACCAGCGTGCGCGACTTGAACATCGGGGGGCGCATTAAGCTTCTAGCCTTAAACATCTCGCATAAAACGTGTGCTGAAGTGTAGGATTAAAGCAGTTTTTCGAGATTCGTAATTTTTGGTGACATGTTACACGCCGGCAATGGTCCGAAAGTTTTTATCCGTTTCCTCAGTTTCTCTGAAAAAAGTGAGAAAATAGTTGTAATGGCTGCAGTAGGAACAAATATTGTTTAAGATAATTTCGGTGCCCAGAAATTGTGCGAAAAATGACGTCAGTGTTTTATTTGAAAGCAACAAGAGCAGCGCGCCCAAACAGGACCATGACTAACGTGTTCGGTCTGCTATGGTTAAGATCAAAGACCAAAACGAAAGCTGAAAACTGAGTAAAAACAGCTCAGCTAGGCAGGGAAGCGAGAACGGTAACAGTATTGTTAGGAGATGGAAAAACATTAGAGTGCATTGAAAACAAAGGTGCGTAATAGGTATCCCACGTAAAATTAACGAGACAACAGGATTTGCGACTGCCATGTAATAGCGAAAAAAGTTATCGGACTGTTTTTTGATGCAGAAAGAAGGATTACATCCAAGAGAGAATAGGAAGAAGGGGGGGGGGGGGGGGGGGAGTAGTATTCTGTTCGGTAGATGTGGTTAGGAAACGATGTATTAGGGTGGTTGTGGCTGGTACAAAACAGGGTTCTTTAGATATCGATGGAAAAGTCCTTCATCTCCTATGGGTGCAGCCCTGTTGATAGCGCTGATAAATTATTAGATAATGAATTAGCTGTACTGGCTGTGGTTCGTACAAGCATATTTATCAATAATTATTTGCCGCCGTCAAAGACCAGCAATCTGAGCTTTTTGAAATGTGAGGCAGCCGAGAAGGCACAAAGCTTAAAAATCCAGAACTGACACAATTTCCTGCCGCATACATGGTATGAAAAGTGTCTCAGATGACAAACTAGTTCTCTAGCCACACACGCGGATGCAAGATGAACCATCAGAAAGAAGGGGTTCACCGTGCGGAAACGCTGGTGTACCGGATTAGATTGACTTCTTGCTGGTTATACAGGGGCCTTATCGGAATCTGCCTAAATGATAGGCTTACTGCATATAAACTTAATACTGGACGACTCAGAGATTGCTACTTGACCGCGCGTTGTCATTACTCCTCCAGCAAAGTCCGCAAGGGCATTGTTGAACGAAGGTATCTTCCAAGCTCAGAGCAGGAATTGTAACACCCATGAGACTATGCAGGCACTTTTGATACGCAAGGAATGACCACAATGCATCAGTGTGTCATCCGGTAACCTTCTCGATAAAGAAGTAGCCTCTGGGGAATCTGTAAGGGCTCAGATGAGTTCATTCTTTTCTTTATATTGTGCACGCTCATTTATGTATCATGCCTGCATTCTGTCAGTAAAACTGAATATAAAGTTAAGACTGCCTTTGTGCCTGTCTCACGTCTTTGCCAATTCGCACTATGACGCATTCGTTAGTGTGGTTAATATACTCGACGAATTGACTCAGTATTTAGCTCGGTTAAACGCACAAAAGAGAGGGCTAAATCAGGCTCCCCAACACTCATGTTACTCGCTTACCGTGGAAACAGCTGTGTCTGGGAAAAAGGCGCGTCTTTTAAACAGAAAATACTGCTGTACCTTCTTTATGCAGTACTGCGTAAAGGAGATCATCAAAACTTAAAGCACAAGTAAAATAAACTCCTCTGGCCCCCGAGCATTTCATCGCATTTCATCTCTCATTGCTCCTGAAGAACATCGATCGAAAGGCCGAAGGAAAACAGACATCAGCAAGACATGCTCGCTTCCAACAACACAGGCAGGCAGCGGGCTTCCGCCGGACGCGTCCGTCATTTTGGACCGGAGTGAATTTTCGAGCGGAGCCCGTGGCGTTCCCGCCGACAAATGCTGCGGAGAAATCATTCGCCTTCCCGTTCACGTCGGAAGTAAAAAGTTCCGCTCGCACTTCCACTTCGTGCTCTTCAAGTGGACGCGATTACTCGAGCAATGGCTGTCACCGCCATCTGGAGAAGCTGGCGCAGAATGAAAAATATGAGAGTTGAGCTTAGCCGGAACTTGACAGCACTGCGCTAGGAAGCACTGAAGCTGTCAAACCTTCAAAACAGTTCGCAGCCTCTGTGGAAAGGTTGCTGAAGCGAAACGAATAAGGAAACGAAGCCTTCGGCAACGCAATAATATGCCCCAGAAGTTCTAGCACTTGGTTCTACTTTTTACCGCCTGCTGCCCCGAACGTATCTTCATCCTTACTCTCTCTAGCCCGTGCTCTAACCGTTTTCTCATCACGCTTAAAGGGGCGTTGTGAAAAATGAGTCGGCGCTTCAGTCAATTTTCTTCGCAATTTCAACATCTTATTTTTTTCTTTCTGCCAGGAGGGAACGTTCTCAATCAATTTTCTTCTTAAAGTTTATACTGTGGCGTTTATCGTGCACAAGACGATAAATAAAAATACATGCCCAAGATAATGCTTACACATCGCCGGTTATACTATTCACTCAACTTAAATGCGAGAACACGTCTTTCGGTCGCCACTGCCGTAGCAGGTGCGGAGACTATAAAACAAGCAAGAAATGCGCACAAAAGCACGGCGAACTTTATAACGCTTTCACATTATACAGCATTCATAATGTGAAAGGGGACATGGTTGAGCAGTAATGGACAAACCTGGCATACTCAGTACTGAAGCAAGTGAGTAACTACAGTGGTGGCTGTTCGTGAAGTCCATACTCATGCCATTAAAGCCGCTGTGTGGTCAACTGAGGCTTCCATAGTAAGTTAACTAATTCATTCAATGAGATGACTCTCAATATGGCGCAACGAATCACTGCACGGGTACTTTTGGCTCCATTTTATGGATATGCCGCTAAAAGTACGTTAACCAAGAAGGGCCCCCTTTTCCAGACTATGCTAAGTTATGTGGAAGTCGAACTGCATAACCGGCTCCCAAAAGCACCAAGACTCACATCCTTCGTTCGGGGTGAAGAAACACGGAGGCAAAGTTGCACATCTTGAAAGCTGCAAACGCAGCTGCCAGTGCTAGTTAGGTGTGCCGGCATGAAGGTCCATCGTGAAAGAACGCTAATGGCGGCACTTTTGAATGCTTGTAATGAGCTCACTAGGAACGCGTGCAGAAAAAAAACAAACTTGCTGTTCTTGATGCATAAGAACTGGGTGAGCTCTGCAATTTTTTTCTTTCATTTTTTTTTCACTCTGGTTGCAGTAACCAGAGCAAAGGCAAATGGAGAGAAGCTTGACAACACCATTTGATCCATGTGCAATTTGGTACACAGGTACTAGAATCATACGCAATCACAACTGCAAATACAATTGACTTGTATGTACACAACGTAAGATTTTGACACTATGCGTTACAAACGGCGATAGTCCTTTGTTACAAAAACGCATAAAAAACATTAACAGAGGCACCTAGTTACTTTATGTCTTCGCAGTGCAACAACATTAGAAGCTTATGATGCCTTTACCGGAAAGGACGTTACTTCCGGCTTGGTGAAGTCACTTCCCTCCAGCTAACCGGAGTGATCTGCTCTGGTGACGTCACTTTTCTCCAACTAGCCGGAGTGATCAGCTTTGGTGACGTCACTTCCCTTCAGATAACCGGAGGGATCAACTCTGGTGACGTCACTTCCCTCCAGCTAACCGGAGTGATCAGCTCTGGTGATGTCACTTCCCTGCAGCTAACCGGAGTGATCAGCTCTAGTGACGTCACTTTTCTCCAACTAGCCTGAGTGATCAGCTTCGGTGACGTCCCTTCCCTCCAGCTAACCGGAGTGATCAGCTCTGGTGACGTCACTTCCCTCCAGCTAACCGGAGTGATCAGCTCTGGTGACGTCACTTCCCTCCAGCTAACCATAGTGATCAGCTCTGGTGACGTCACTTTTCTCCAACTAGCCGGAGTGATCAGCTTCGGTGCCGTCACTTCCCTTCAGATAACCGGAGGGATCAACTCTGGTGACGTCACTTCCCTCCAGCTAACCGGAGTGATCAGCTCTGGTGACGTCACTTCCCTCCAGCTAACCGGAGTGATCAGCACTGGTGACATCACTATCCTCCAGCCAACGAGAACTAACCATTCTGGGGACATAACTTCTCTCCAGCCAATAGGAAAATTTTATGGCCGACACCACAGTTTTTCCCGAAGAGGCTTTTGAAGCCTAAAAAATTGCGCCTTGATAAAACATCTCAGAGAAGAAATAAAACACTCAGAATGTCTCACATAAAAAGGTAGGTTTCAGAATTGAACATAATTTTCGACCTGTGCAGAAGCGGCCGCTAAGTGTATCGCCATTTCTCACCAGTAATCTTTGTTAGCGAAGAATACTCCGAGAAAGCAGTTTCTGAAAAGAATAGCACTTTCAGCTGTTACGTAAAGTATTCCAGTGAGTGAACCCAAGCGAAACGCAGAAGCCGGATTAGCAACTACGTTAACAGCTGAAAAAAAAAAAAGAGAAAGGAATTGCTGTGCAGTAATGCGTGCATTTCCGTCTCGGCCCTGAGGCGTTCCTTTAATTAAACTTCTCGAACCGTTCTATGTTTCCCTTGGGGGCAGAGCGCCTTCCTCTATCGGCGTATGTTCTCCCGTAATTAACGGTCTTTACTTCGGTATCACGGAGCTGCGTCAGCTTCTGTTTTCACGCTACGATGCTCGAACCAAGACTTAAACCGAAAAAGAAAGAAAAAAGGTTCGCCTACGTTGCGTATTGATAATTGGGTGCACTGCTGGGAAAGCTTGTGCTTTTCGTGGGGTAGTCAGGCCAGAGGCGCAGTTTGTGTTAGCCCTGCCTCATTTTCGTTGTTTTTTTTTTCGTCTTAAAGTAACGGCTATACAAACTGCATCCGTTTAATGTGTTGACATATTGGGGACGTTTTCCTTTCATAAGGCTTCTACCAATCTTTGGCTACGTATGGCTGATCTGAAAAATCTTCCCAGGCTTTGCTCTCAGCTTAGCTTACACAAAGCTGCACTGAATTTCTCGGAGGGTGCATAATGAAGGTGTTTTCGTGACGCCAGGAGGGCCGGCCTGGGACGCCCCCTAAAAAAATGAATTAGATGAAAAAAAAATGAAAGCAATATGAAGGCATTAATTAAGAAGGGATACATAAGCTGCACCTTTACACGGCTGAGCTTTAGGGACAGGAAGCGCCAGAACATTTAGTTTCCTCATTTCCACGAGGGAATTGCAAACGCTTACGCAGAGATGCTCTTGCGCTTGCTCTTGCGCTTGCAGCATTTGTTGAACGCAAGTTATAAAAGATATCTTCCTTGGGTAAAGTTTATTTTTTAATTCTTTCTTTCTTGGGGAGAGAGGGGGGAGGGGGAGGACGTCTTTGGAGGCAGTTGACGTTTGTGCATTGCAGGAAGGCGGCACAGTAAATGAGAGCATTAGCGAAGGACAAGAACAATGAAGGTCTCTTCTAGGCAAGTTTTGAGGCAAGAACAAAACTACAGAGAACGATCAAAATAAGGTTTCTTTGAAGGTGAAGACCTTTTGTCGTCGTGCGTACGCTGGAACGTAAAGAAACGAATGGCATTGCGCCAACTACTCAAAACTCCACCAGGACCCGATTTTTGGGGAAAAAAATTAGAACATTGTAATATTGTAAGGAACTGTTATGAAAAAAATGAAACTAATGCTATATTCTTCCGACGCGTAGCAATATCTTTCTTTTAAAATTTGTCCATCGCTCGCATCGACTAGTTAAGCCTGCCATCGAAAACCAATGGGGAACGTTTTTGAGGATAGTAAAAACGTTATTATCAAAAAAAAAAAAAAACGAAGGCCTGCCGAGGGCAGAAATGGGGAGATATTGATTGGTACAGTCAAATCTTAGGATGAAGAAAAAATAGCCTTCGTAAAGAATTTCTTGTTGAAAAATGCACTTGTCCAATTTCTTGTTGAAAAATGCACTTGTCCAGAATTTCTGGGTATTCATAATTTGTTTCCACAAAGGCTCGAAAAAATTAACAGGGCAAAGAAGAACAAAGGTACTGTAATACGCGCTAAGGCATCTGTAAGGAGATAGCGCCACCCAGCGTCCATTGTGTGGCAGAAGCAGAAAAAGCACGAGGAGCGCGTGCGGAGGGGTAAGCCGGGACAGGTGGAAGAGGATTACGTGGCAGAGAAGAGAAGAGCGCGGTGGGCAACGGACGTGGACGAGTTCTGCTGGCTCCCCGAGTTCCGGGCTTGGGCCTCAGCCGCAGACGTCCGGGCCACCAGACCCGGACATTCGTCGTCGAGAGCCTCAACCACCAGGCCCAGGCGCCACTCTTCTCCGTCCAACCGTGAGCTGCTCCAAACAGGCCGCCTCTGGCGCTTACGTGGCCTTTCCGGGATACCAGACCTGGGAACCGTGCTGGGAGCCCACAGACGCTGACGCTGCGGTAGCGCTGAAGGCCAACGGAGAAACGCCGGCAACAGTGCATCGACACTGGAACGCCCAGAGACTCCCTGACTGCCCGACACCCAGCCAGTCCTCCCCGCTCGATGCTCGTATGAGAGACAAGTAGTGTGACTTTCCTTTTTGACTTTCTTTTTCCTGTATTTTTCGCGAGGATTTTGTTCTGTTCCCCCGTGTGTTTTTTCCGTGTGTTGTTGCGTTGCTCTCTTGTTTCTTTCCTTTTTCCAAGCACATACTGAAATTGGTTTCCTTTCCTATAAAAGCCGCCTCGTTTATTGTTTATACCTTTGTGTTTGTGTAAAATACAACCTGCAATCTCACACCATCCTCACAGCATCCGCCAATAGTACGCCTTAACAAAACACGTGTTCTGCACCAGCTTTAGCTTCCTGTGGACCTTTTCTACTGCAATGCGCGATCTGCGCGTAGCTGCTGAAGGATGGGACGGAAACAAATGCGTCTAAATTACAGTGTAAGCAAGCTGGTTATTTTCAGGTCGTCGCTAAAGCGATTTATCCTGTTTGAATGACGCACTAGTATGATCAGATTTCAACACGGAGAACCTGCCATCCAGATAAGTAGAGCAGCTGCTTAAAATTCAGTTACCTGCTGTAGCGTGCAATTACTATATGCTTCTCAGCCATCAGCAGCGCTAAGAACATATCATGGCATTTTAAAATGAGTCGAATGCAGGTGTCGCAGTTGTGCGTAGGAAGGAAGTCAGGGGCAGAGGTCATATATTTGCTTTGCGAACACACACGACATCGCCATCTTCCACGGAGGGATGCACACGTATGTTACAGAGAGATTTCGTAAGCCTAGTTCTGTCCTCACATCCGCGACTTCAGTACCGGCAGGCATAGGTCGTTTGGAAATCAGGATACACGTGAGGTGATCGGTGTTTGTATAGGGCGGCAGTTCTAACTTTCAAAGGCAGAGTGGTGTGGTTTTCGCATGCGATATATCTAGAAAAACTTCTTTTTTGCCTGACCCGCTCCCGAGAGAGCCAAAAAATTGGAGGACGCTTTAACTCCGCCTTTAGGAGTGGAAAGCGACAGCGTGTTGCAGGTGGTGGTGACGTAAATGAACGCATTTTTCATTTCTTCAACCAATCGAATTAATTAATTGATCAATTAAACGATCAAATTTTCAATTACCATCATCAAGCACTGGCTTTTCATTCTGAGAAATTTGACACCTTTGAACATCCCTTTTTCAAATTGTTCAATATTCATTTCTTTAATTAATAAATGAATTACAATTATTTCAATCACTCGTCATTGCATTTCACACAAAAATCAATTATCAATCACTGGAACAACAAATTACTACGATACGATACCATGATACACTGTAGGAATCAACAAGTTTGATAACAGTGATAAAATAAAAATGGGTGGTACTGAATGATTTAAAAAGGCTTATATTGACCAGTATTTTAAGTCAGCTCACTGGCACACCCACAGTTCTACCTTCCGTCGTGCAGCTGATTAAATATTTCATCAATTATGGCACCAAAAGAGCATTAAAATCAATTTTTAGAGCGTTAAGGTAGAGCGCAAGTAGTCGCTCTCTCACTTGCTCACGCGTATGCAGACGCACACACGAACACGCTCACACACACACGCAGCGCCATGAGATTCCCCGTCTACAAATACTACACGTTCACTGAACTCGCTGGATCAAAGATACTTAGACACTATGTTTCACAAGCTGGATTTCAGTTTTGAAGATGCGCTTGCTAGGATGGGTGACGCTGTGACAAGCAAGTGCTGTGTTGCCCAAAAAGACGGAAGCACTGATGAGGGAACGCACGGCGTGTCTTTGCTGATACTGTCGTTTTTGGTCTGTACACCTGGTCGTTAGCCAAAGGAATGTACACACCGACATCAAAAACAGAAGATAAACAAGCTGGTCTGCCTCAGAACTCTTCCCACAACTGCTCATCAAAATTCTCATTACTCTGCATGAAATGAAGAGCGAGAGTGATATAAAAAAAGGACACTGTAAACAAGTCCAAGCACAAGCAACAAAGGAAACAAATAATGAAAACCGAGCAAATGTTTAGCCCATTGCGGGTAAATGGTAAGCGGTGTTTAAAAGGCCGTAAATTTCAGTGGAGACAAACGGCTCAACGACGACACCACTAATCTGCATGCAATACACTTCGCAGGTATTGAAGAGAATGCTTGCTGGTAACAAACGTGAAACAATGATTGCACATGCGCGCACAGTCTGCAGTAGGCGTTAGATCTCCTGTAAAGGCTGCATCTCTAAATGGCTTGAAGCACTTGGTGAAGCAACATTTACAGGCAGGAAGCGAAGCTGGAGGTAAGTGCGAGATACAGAATAAATATAGACGACCAATGCGATTGATTCGGCTGAGTATTGCGTTAGAATTCCCGTTCTCCTCAAAGGAGCAGCCAATGACGCTGACGGTCGCGTGACACAGTCCGCCAATCACCATGCGAAACACCGTAAACCCGCTCCGCTCTCACGACCAAGTACACTGATCACAGTGGGGCATGCAGTACCCCCTCTCCACTTTGCTCCAACCACTACCCATCGTATTCCCTTTTGTTGCGAAAGCAACACTACGCGAGTCGCCGAGCCATTTCGCGGAGCTGAGGCAAGGCCATACTGCGCATGCGCGAGGAGCAGTGACGTCACACGACGCACAGCTGGCGCGCCGCCGCTGTCGCTGCGCGGGTGACTCCGGCACGCTGCTGTCGCTGCGCGGGTGGCCCCGGCACGCTAGCGGCGCACCGCTAGCGTGCCGGGGCCGCCGCCTCTGCCGCATGCTCTCCACCGCCTCTCTCTCTCTCTCTCTCTCTCTCCTCACTTCTTTCGCAATCCTCCAGGTTTAACCAGGGCTAAACCATTGCCAATTTCTTTTCATCTTTCCTCTCCTACTTTCTTTCTCCCTCCCCCTTCCGCCGAAAGTGCCGAAGAGGATTTCCCTTTCTCCACTTCCCCATCTGCCATCGAAGCTTGAGAGAGCCTAGTGGACGCAAATATTTTTCCGACATGCGGGTTCTAATGCTGACTCTTCAAAGCGAGAGACGAGAGAGAAAAAAAACAAACAAACAGAAGTATAGACAGAAGTTTAGAGTGCGGTGTATTTATTGACGCGTATCTAATTCACCAAACAGGGAATAGCAAGCGTAATGGAAAAGCGGATGTCAGACTGGATTGATGCAAACCGGAGGAATCAGGATATTTAAGACAAAAAAGAAATAAAGGTTTATTGATGCATCCCTAATGTATGCGGCCCAATAACGCTTCTACTAATACAAGTAAAACGATTTGTCTTCCCTGGGTTAAACCAAGATAACCGATGCGAACATAATTTATGCATCGGTAGTTGCATAAATGCCCGTTTATGAGGGCACGTGGTTGCCATGCACGCTGCTAGCGTGACGCATCTACCAGCTCATGTCGACCGTACACTGCATTATACCTGAAGTTCAGTCAGACTAAAATTAACGGGAGAAAGAGGGCACGACTTGAGAAGGAAACGGAGGGACGGCACCTGGGAATAATTAGTGGGGTGGCGAGGAAAGCGGTGGAGTTAAGTTTTAGATACATATGATGTAACGTTTTCCTTGGGCTTCTAACGCAGCACTCGGCTACGTTTTATGTGGCCCAGCCAATTTTCGGGGTGGCGGCTATCTCTCCTCGCCTCCCCTTGGCGCCATCGCTGTGGAAATTATCGAGACAGCCACTCTCCTACAATTGCAGGCGATTGAGCCTATTAATGCGCCTTGCGTTGCTGTATCGGAAAAGTATAGCTTTTTCTCTGGTCGTGTTAACTCTTAGTGCGTATTTCTCGGTGATTTTTTCGGAATGTCGGTTTGCATGCGGGTTTGCTATCGTACACGTTTTCCTTTTAAAAGTCTTACAATTCTTATAAAAGAAGTCTTTCTTACAACGGTCTCTCGTTTCTTCCCCCTCCGCCTCAACAGCCTCGTATCTGAAAAAATAAGTATAAACGTAAGTATAGACGACTGAGAATTAAATTAAGACCTGCTTTTTTGCAACGTTTTCAGATATCACTTTGTGGAACAAATCAGTAAATATTGCTGTCTCTCAGTAGACAGGTGTTCAGAAGACAAACATGCTTTCTTGTGCAACAGCGCAATGGCAGAAGGCCAGAGGACAAGAAGGAACAATACGCACAAGAAATCATGTCTGACCAACGTGACCATCAGTTATTGTTGGACAAACATGTACTTTAAGTTTGCTTGCCGGCCCTACGTGCAATAACACCCGAGGAGAAAGAGCAGCCCAATTTCACTTACACGACACTAACATCAACGTGGGCACAAGTACACACAAACTTTAAAGATCATTTGTACATTAGTCACGTAACAATCTGAACAGCTTGAATAGAGTTGCAACAATAAGATTGAGCAGAAAAAGGAAATATAAAAGGAAAGAGCGGGGCCCAAGCCATCCTACAGATCCAAAATCAAAACATCATTTGGGGAAGAAACTGCGGACCTGGTGGGTCCAGTGAATAAGTACAGTACAAGTTTCCGACATGGGTTCTCTGAAACTTGTACCAATTAGGCTGATCACAGGAATTACCTCACAAGGTAAGCTTTTTAGAGGAAAGGAGCACGGAAGGTCCGAGTTGATGGACGCAAGAAAACACACCCAAGCACCAAGTCTAATTCAGATCTTATAAAAAAAAATTAAAAAATTAAATGCCTGAAGCAACGTCCCAGCTTAGGCTTAGCCGAGCCGCATCACAAAAGGCTGTGCTTCCGTGTTAGCCTGCGTAGAAGGCAAAGCAAGCCGGTAGTAAGTTTTTGGCGACCAATTACGAAACTGAAGAACATCCAGTAATTACAAGCACCGTTCAAGAAGCAGCAAGCGTACAATGCGCTAAATTAATGCAAATAAAAAGAAAGCACGAAGTAAAGGTCGGTACTCACGCAACAGTGAAAAATAAAAAAGTTATGTTGGCATTACTGCTTCAAAATACTTTGAACTCTGCCTTTTTCAGATAAATGAGCCTTGGTTCGATTCCGCAGTAATTAAGCGCGAACAAAGTGAATGTAGAGACCTCTCAAATAGAGGTTTTAGCCGAACAAAGCAATCCCCGACTCTAAACATTACAGAATTGCAGAAAGTGTATGAAATGAAGAGGTCATATAACTGCACAGGATATCCAAAGAATGGTACGCAGAGAACAGGACCAGTGTGAAATATATGCCAACTTGGGTCGACCGGTACATTAGTGTCAGTATGGAAATATGACACAAAGAACTACAGGCCTGCAGAGCAACGACTGTAGTCGCCGTGTTTGTGCCGAACTTTTCCACCGGCTCTGCTTTCATAAAAGACGCAACAATTTTTCTAAGCGCGCATGCATAGAAGAGAGCGGACCGCTTAACTAATTTATTAACTTATATGTGTGCCGGTGCAACACTGTTTGCTATAGGGCGCACCACAGTGGATGGCTCCGGATTACTTTAGACCATCCAGAAGTCATTAGTGGACATCGGATTTACAGA
Source organism: Amblyomma mixtum (assembly GCF_055824585.1). NCBI lineage: Eukaryota > Metazoa > Arthropoda > Arachnida > Ixodida > Ixodidae > Amblyomma > Amblyomma mixtum. Next base: position 43,529,336 of record NC_143019.1, on the reverse strand, counting down.
GCATCTGTGGTACCCCTTGCGTAGGGAACAGGGATTATATCACAGCTCTCTGTGAGCTCTCGCTCATTGGGGAAAGCCACATTCGATAAACCTGGTTTTTTTTTTGTTATTTGTGTACACAAAAGCATAAAGAGAATTCATCCACAAAGCATTCACCAGAAAAAAATGTTGATGAAATTTAACGCCATTGTGTAGCACTAAAGATTCAGGGAACAACGAAACGGCTTCCGAAAGAAGGCTGTAATGATTTATACGAGGGTTGCCGCCGACTCTTCTATCTTTCCCCTTATCCCCTCTTCCTTTCTGCAATAATTCGTTTTCAGCCGCTCTTTCCCTCAGAAATACAGCTTTCCGCCACACCAACGTACGATGTGCTTAATGCCTTATCTACAGAGTGCCATGTAACGTCCTCTCAGAAGCAATATTCTGCTGTCATCAATCAACTTGTATCACAGGTGCCCAGCCTCTTAGTTAACCTGGCGCAACTCGCACGCAAGGAGCTACTACGTCCATACGATCAATAATTACTGAGCGTTGAAGCCCATCTAATCACTCAGATCTCATGAGTTAGAAGCAAAAACAAAGTGAAAAACAGGCAATGGTCGAAAAACGATTACCGCCAGCACTGTTGGGCCTGGGTCGTCAAGGCTAAAACTAGTCCCAACGACGGAGAAAATGAGTTCTTTTCCTTACGCCCTTCGGTTCAGACGCCACCCTGCGTTGTTGGATGCGTATATCATCTTCCAATTCCAGGCCTTGCCGGAGAACTCTCATGCAGCTTAGTAGCTCGCTGTCTTGGACTCTGCTTCCCAGCGGCAGCGCTTTCCCTCGGAGACCATCAGCTCTGCCTGGCCTGGACTTCGCCAATCTGCTGTCCACCATCACAGCATGCGAGATGAAAATGAATGGATGTGTACCGAGTAGCCGTGTGTTCCTAGAGGCTAGTCAGCATGAATTTTTACCGCATCTCTACGCACAATGAATTCGTCTTTTTCACGCGACCACCACGCGCATGCATACCTATCTTTCGCTTCCTTTTCACGAGCCACATCGGTTAAAAAAGATCTTGCGATCTTGAGAAAGACATTGGAATACCTTGAGAATAAAACTTACGCGATCCTGACCCTACTGAAAATTTTAATATTACGAGGTCGTTAATTTCAAACATTGTCATAAGAAATTTTATGGAGTGAGAATGAATCATATAGACTCGGTATGGGCTTTATGAAAGCACGCATGGAACCTTACGGACTCCATACGACATCGTGTGCGCTGTATAGAACTCGTATAGAAGTTATGTGGATTGCTTACGGACCGTACAGACAATATATGAATTTCGAATATCTTTCTATATCTTCTGGACTCCATATTCCTATAATTCATACGTGCGCCTCATAGGGAACGTTTCAGTACTGGGGAGGGGGGCGGGGGGGTCGTTTAACTGTGTTAGCTTTTTCTGTTGCCGCTGATTGTGTTGTCGCTCCACCTGAAGAGCATAACGACAGATCATTAGCGGGATCATATCCATATATGCTGACTATATGACTGCCGATATATGTGAATGTGGCTTATGCTACCTGACGTTCTCATATTCAGATTCGGACTCACCGTTAGCTCTTCGCTTTTTCCTTACATGGGAGAAGCGGGTCGCTTACGTTGGTTGGTTGGTTGCCTTCGCGGCAATGACTACCCGGGAGGCACTATGAGCTGCGCCGGTTTCAGGAAAAAATAGACAATTCACAAAGCTCTAAACATAACGACAAGAATAGGCACGGAAGTCATTGCAGCTTGGGCAAACATGCGTACCCATTCTCGTTAAAAATATGTATTAGGTACACCGGTACAAGCAATGAACTGCCGTGTCTACCTTACGATCACTTCACTACGCGGCACAGATCTGCAAAGGATACCTCAGTAAATAAAGAGCTACCTAGAAACCAACCATTCAATGAGAATAGACGTTAGAAACGTATTAAAACAATTCGACTACGTTCATTTGCCTCTGTCGATAAAACAGCGACTCCTGACGGACCATCAGAGTATTCAGACGTCTCGCGGACTGGTGATCGAACTCTGAATCGAAAGCGGAAGTTTCTGTTTATAAGAGAGACGAAGCAGCAATAGAATACAAAATGCGTTAGCATCTACCGAGAACTATCGACCGGGAGAGAGCATTACCTGAGCTACCGTAGCCCGATGCAGAAAAGTTGATGGTTTCCGAAAAGCAGTGTCTCAATAACTGTTTTCAGGGTGGTGTGCGCGGAACCATCTGTTTTGCACAGTCTGACCGATCGGTATCAACCTAGCGTAAGGCAGTCACGCTTCTTTATCGACCATATTTCCTTTTCCAACGGGACGCCCATTGATTATGCCATTAAGAACGACCTGAACGGGAGGCCTCGGGCTCAAAACCTCTGATGGTATTATACACTGCAATAACCAACGAAAGAAACAAGGGTTTTCTCTTCTCAAGTAGAAAAATGATTTAACGTCTCTACAATGACGGTTGTACGAAGAAATCTGTCCTGTGCAAACAACTTGGCGCACTAAATGGACATGTCGACGTCAAGCTACTGCATAAACCAAGTGTTTCCGGGGTGACCATTACAAAACTGGGCTATAGACTGTCTACAGACATCCTAGGAAGTCTATAGAAAGTCTATGAATACCGTTAGTGGTGAATACCTGCGTCTTCTATGATCTCTCGCGTAAGTTGGCTACTGAGGCAGTACAGGGTGCTGCTAGAACAATGTACTTGGAGACATTTGCATGCGGAACATTGCCTTGGCATGTGTACTTCAATACCTCGACGCACAACGCAATCGTGTTTTGTTAATCGTGGGTGTAGAAGCAGCAGCACAGAAGTACAAACATCCACCTTTCTGGACAGGAGGAATACGTCATCACTAAAAACCTCATCATTATATTTCCCACCAGGAAGCCATCCGTAATGTGCAGTCTACTCCCTACAACCCCATTAGAGGAACACTTATGGTTATATCCTGTCCTGCTAGTTCGAAAGATTAGAATTTAAAGATTGAAAATTTTAGATTCACACGAAGAAAAAAAGCTTCAGCAAGCCAGAAAGTAACACAAAAACGAAAAACGTCCAGCTACTTAAAATTGATAGTCCAAAAATGCGCCTGGTTGAGTGAATTCGTCGCCGACCACACTTGGCTGATCGCTTGCACGTGAAATGCAATTTCGACGGCAAGCACCGTCGAAATAACAAAGCAGAACTCTTCTGATAGCAGGATGGGAAAAGGGACTTGCTTCACATCTCAGGAAGTCGACAAGCGTGAAACCACCTCTTGCAGTAACTTTAGTAAGCAAGCTAAGGGCACGCACACTGATTAGCTAACGCTTTTTCCTCCAAAAAGTGAAGGTCGCCATGAAGACGGTGTCGTAGCATCGGGGGTTTTTAAACCAGTCACCATCATCATCATCACCAGCTTGACTACGCCCACTGCAGGGCAAAGGCATCTCCCATGTCTCTACAATTAATTAACTCTGTCCTGGGTAAGCTGCGGCCACCTTATCCTTGCAAACTTCTTAATCTCATCCGCCCGCTTAGCTTCCTGCCGCCCCCTGCTACGCTTGCCTTCAAATGGAATCCACTCAGTTACCTTTTCTTTTTTTTTTTCGTGGTAAACAGTGCGGTACCGCAGTCTTTTGGCAGTCATAGCCAAAAAGAGCTGTGCGACGGCCCAGCCAAACGGTTTCGTTTCCAATCGCTTTATACTTGGTTCACTGATAGGCCGGATGTAAACATGTCTTAATAAATGACGCGACATCGCCCCGGTTTCGCAGTCGGAAATCAAATATTTCAATCGCAATATTATCAGCAAAGCAGTCACGTTACTTCGCAGAAAAATGGGAGTATTGTTCTCGAAAGGCAACAAAGTAGTCTAGAATTGCTTCATTTTTCCCCCTTTTCATATCTCTTTGGAGCTACAGTCTTTACTCTGTACTCAAAGCACATGGTGAGCTAGCGCCGTCCAGGTTCAAAACGGCTTCGGCGTTACACTGACGCTGATGTTCAAGAATACATGTATTGAGGAGAAAGCCTCATTTACCTGAAGCGCTCAGGAGAGAGAGTACTGAATGTGGATTATACAGTGTTGCGTAACAAGTGCATTTCTATCCTAGACGCGATACATTTTAGAAATAGTGGGGGAAGAAAAGTCTGATGAGGATAGGAAGGGGAAAGAGGGAATTGCGCGGACACAGGGGATGGAAATTGTGAAGAGATTGCATCGAGAAACGCCTGCACGTGGGACATAATTGCAGGGGCTCGCGCGGAATAATTTAGGAGCGGTACTGCGGCCTCATTAGATGCCGAAGCGGGCGCTAGCACTATGCTGTATCGTGAGGGGGCGCCAGGAATGCGAGTCCACGTGGGAATGCGCGTTCGATGTGGGGCCATTACTAGTGCTTCTCGGAACCTGAGCGATCTCCAAAGTGGCGAACATGGAAGTTCGCTCCTACGCTGGTGCTTCTTCGTTTGGCTTAATGTCATCTCCTCCATGGAAATGGAGAACAACCAACCTGGGCTCATTTGCCACTGTGCAAGAGTTGCGTCACAGATGGACTGAATATGGTTCTAATATTTACATAGGAACCTTGTGTTTCACTTGTGTATTATTTCCTGAGCTTGGTCCAGGGCGGGAACGAACTATGTTACCCAAAGCGTAGACAACCAAATGGTAATGTTGTGTAACGCGAATCTTTCTACGCCCGACTGCGTTCAGGAAAGTAGCATCGTTTGGCAGATTATTAAACGAGCAGTCCTTCCGTCACATTCTTCTCTTACTTTTTATTAATTGGTTTATTTGTTTATTACTTTTATAGTTACTTTCATTAACTTTATTAATTATTCTATTAATTGTCTCAATTTGAATTATTAGATGCTGGCGGCCAGATTTTAGCGTGGAAAAACCTAACGCTGCATACTGATACGAAGGAGAAAAACGTCTGTCATTTGTGTGGAAAACATTTTTGTGGAAAACTGCCGGTTTTTTATTTCCTTTAAATTCTGTGTCACTTATTGCAGAGGAGTGCGCACTTCATGGGCAGTCTTCCGCAGTAACCTTGTTATCCCGCATCCCAGATCCCGGCGTTCGGTCGTAAACTCCTTAATCCGGGCGACCTTAAGAATTACTGTAATCCTTTGGCGCGGCGCATGATCTCTCCCGGCACACAAAGAGGCCACAGAAACGCCTCGCTGTCTGCCCAAGACAACGGGGCTGTGTAACAACGGGGGCTTTCGCTCGTTCGCTCAACCTTTCGATGAAAGGATCGGTTCTAGGGATCACCAGAGGCGCCTGTTCCGTCGTAAAGCTCGCATATGTCGGGATCGAGAACGCGTGCATATCGTCTCACTGTACGCATGTCCGGTAAGGGCCAGGTTATAAAATAGTACGCCTTTGTGTCGAGTATCAGGCCTGACCCCGCTCCGCTAGATCTCCTGGAACGAGACTTATTCACTTAGACCGAACGATGGCGGCCGGGAAAAGACGCCAGAGGTCGGGGCTCGTTTTATAGCCGAGGTTTAGCCACAAGCGCGTACCCCTTCCAAAGCGCTGTGCGAAGCGCTTTTCCCCGTCGTGTAGAAGGATGGAAGCCGTTGGCTAAGGTGCGCCATAAACCTTTCCTCGTTCCGGGCAGAGCACACGCCAGAAGTTCATTTCGACGGCGGCATGAAAGCCACAAAGTCAAGTCCCTGGTGGCACCACAGGGTACTAAACGGGGTACGTGCCCCATCCAGGATTTCATCAGGCACCATCCTAAAACCCACGACGGGCGGTCCTTAAGCCCTTCCACACTCATTACGCTTAGTCTTCGATGGGTTCGCCTATTATTGTCCTGCACGCTCAATATTTTGCTTGCACGGCACCAAGCCGTTTTTTCGAATGAAGTACCAGGCCATAGGCAGAAGCGCACCAATTATAGGAAAAGGCGACGGTGAAGCAATCCAGCGAAGAGACTGCACAAGCACAAAAAGCTTTCTGAGCGTAGATTTCGCTCCCGGCAAGGTCCCGAACGCAATAACAACGAGCGTAGCAGTAAATTATCAGGTGCGCGCAGAGCAGGAAATAAAAATCTTCGTTTTGCAACTGAGTTTTCTCTCCGTGCTAGGGAAAATCTTACTCCACCAAAGTATTCTTGGTGGTGTCAGATTTGTACGCACCGTTACACTCCGAACAGAAAGGATTAAAAAAAGAGTAAGTTGTCCTCTAACGCACTCCCTTCTTAAAGGCAGTGCGCTAGATGACAGCTTATTGCCTTTTTAATTCCATATAGGCGCATCCGTGTTTAGAGTGTATAGCTGGATTACTATTTTACAGCTCCCTCGAGACATCACTCTGCTCACTACTGTGGGAACACCACACCGCCTCTTGAATTACATTAACACATTAAACGAGCGCATGACTCTACTAATACGTTCTCATTTTTTTCTGCTACTACTAAAGCACAAGGCTCCCTGCAGTGCTTGGTTGGATCTGAAGCACAAATAGCTAAACATTAACCAATCTATGCCAGCTTATTAAGGAGAGGTGAAAACGTGTTGCTCGCGTCACCACAGAAGCCACGGCCAGGCTTCCGAAGGAAGCACACGGAAAAACACAGCTGAGATACTGAATCTTGCACATTAGCAAGGTACCTTTTTATAAAAATCTATAAACTTGGTTTTGAGAAGATGCGGACTAGAAAAAAGGAAGAGGAGCTAAGCATTGTTAATCTTGACGGTCGCAACTCCTCGGGGTTTGTACGGGGTTTGTAAACGGGTTGGGATTTTTAGAGGTGCGTTTTCTCTTCAAGTCCCGGTACCTTACAACGTTACGGTGAGGGGGTATGAGGGGCTCGTTATAAATATGAAAGAAGCCAACAGCCACAGAAACCAAGGGGCACAGGGGATTTTTTTTAGTTGATTTAGTGAGAACCCTCTTATGCTTCCTATGGCGTCAAGGCTCTTATGCTTCCTATGGCAGCCTTGACGCCATAGGAAGCATAAGAGGGTTCTCAATAAATCAACTAAAAACAAAAATCCCCTGTGCCCCTTGGTTTCTGTGGCTGTTGGCTTCTTTAAACGTTACGGTGAGATCGCTTACGGGCTTTTTGTCCGCTGTCACGCGCACGGAGAGCCAAAATAACCTACAAAAAGAAAAGAAAAGCACCTCAAAGAGAACTTACCATGGTGTCCATTAGGGACATCGCTCGGTAACACTGTTTTATGTTCTTTTCTGTTAGTGGTACTGCTCCAGTTATTCAAAAATAAATGGTAACAATGAATGTATTAACCTATCTATAACCGCTTCACTTTTTCGTTAATGAGGCCACGGACAGAAGGCTCACTCCTGCGGTCACCCAGGCTTGCCTTTTCAACTCTTCGTCGTTTTTCGCGCTACCGGTATAAAACTGCGACCACCTATCAGGTGAAAAAAAATGTGCGCTCTGCCGAAGCTGAGCACAGCTCAGGTCAATAAAACACGAAACTGTTAGAAGAAACAGAACAGCCATTGCTCTAATCAAAACGTAAGTAAATGCGTCTGCTGACATTTAGCTCATACATGTATAAGGGGTCCACTGATGAAGCTGAGCTTTCGGTGCCTCCTATATTTATTTACTGATTTATTTCGATACGTGCAAATCACCCAACAGGGCATTAGTGTACGGGAGACAACATTAGTTTAAAAAAACAAAACAAATATAAACACAAGCATACCCAGCAGCAATTCAGCTATACACACTTTCACGCATTTCGGAAGTGGTGCACGTTGGCTGTAAAGTGTGCAGTGTTGATACTAACTCGAAAATCTGTAATAATGCACAAAAAGGAGACAAGAGAAACAGACAATATCTTATGATACATGGTACGATTATAGGTCAGTTAGCACCCGTATATGTGTTTAAAGACCGGCGACCGTTAGCATGTTCTTCGAGGAGCTGACGTTGGCGCCCCCTAGCCGTTGCGAAGGGAAGTTGGCTGAACCAGAATGTGAAGGGATTAGATTTGGGTTGAGGGAAAGCAAGAGGAGGGATTGAGACTTTATTACCGGACACTCAAGCCATGCTGCGCACGCTAGGAACACCATCGGGGGAATCCGGGCAAGAGCTTAGTACATAGCGTGCTTTAACTTCGGCAGTAAAAAGTGTCCACCCTCCCATCCCGGCTGCATCTTTGCTCGTAGGGCTTAACTAGATGAGCTTCGTTCCGGCAGAGCCGGAACAGCGTCTTTTTAGATGATGGCCGACTCCAAGTACAGGCTGCAGCGCGCTGTCTTGCCTCCCCAGTGGCTCGTTTCGGAAGCGACGGGGATTTCGTTGCACTCCTCCTGAGTGCTGTAAGGTTTTACAACAGAATGCCGCTTACGCTAATCCTCGGAACTGATCCCCTTTAAAGCTGCAAGGAAAGTGCGAAGCAAGAACCGAAGGCATACTTCTAATACGCAGTGTCTCGCTAAGTAAACGGGAACTCCGCGTAGCTGTTACTTTGCCGCAGCAATCAGAACTTGTGTAATGTGCCACTCGGATTGGGTATTCACACGCACTAGTGAAAATGAGATGTGACAGGAGATTTATGCTTGCGCTAGGATATTCGAGAATCCACTCTGTTTCGCTAAGAACTGTCTAGTGGTTAGGAAGCCAGTGCTCATGCCAGCTTGCCAGAGAACATCTTCACAAAGGAAAACAGACGCACGAATGGTCCTTGATTTAATTAAATTTAATTAAGATGGGAAACGAGTGAGGTTAATTGATACCTAATCTTAGTAACATTTAACGCTACGGCAGGAACAGGATGGGTGGAGCAAAGCAACTGCGCGGTGGTGGTGGTGGTGAAAACTTTTATTTTGTGAAAAAGAGTTTGGGAGCCACAGAGTGGCCCCGCTACATTGTCGGCGTCCCTAGTCCGGGACACCGCATGACAAGGCCCCGTCTCTCGCCCGTTTCACCAGAGCCCTTTGGGACTCAAGCTAGGAGCAGTTGAGGAGGGCAGTCTCCCATGCCTCTCTGGAAGGGGTAGGGGAAGGGGGGAGGTGGAGATTTTGAGTACATGCCCACACCATGTGGAAGATATCACAGGTCTCCCCACAGTGTGGGCATCGCCCATCCGCGTTAGGATCGTAATGTTTTATTATTGCAGGACAGAGTAGAGTACCTGTCTGCAGGTGCCTTAAAGTTCGCTCCTCCGTCTTACTCAGCCCTTTTGCAGGGGCCGGGAAAAGGCGGTGGTTGTCGCTATAATGTGTTAATATTTCTCTGAATCGCAGCAGCGGCTGGTTAGTCTCCGAGCCAGAAGATCTGGGATGAGGAGCCCGGTGAGTAAGCGCTCGGGCAGCCGCGTCAGCGGCCTCATTACCTCGTAAGCCCTGGTGGCCAGGAGCCCAAATGATTCGTTTGGGTGTTGGATCAGTGGCAGTCCGTCGTAGAATACAAGCAGCTAAGGGGAAGATCTCCCCTGCCAAGTAATGTTCACATGCTTTTCGGGAGTCCGTGATGATTATTTTCGAATTGGCGTGGGCGGCAGCAAGCGCTATCGCTACTTCTTTGGCCCGCATTGAATTCGGGGCTCGAAAGGAGAGTCCATCAACGTAGCAAGCCCCACGCTCTACCATACATGTTTCGAATGCCGAGACAAACCAGAACCAAAGTTAAAAGTGCCACACTCTACACATGAGCAGTGGAGGAGACCCTGACCAGAAACAGCCTGGACCACCTAGCCTGGATCACCTAGATTGTCCCCAAGTCAGCTGCCGTCCGCGCGGCCTTGGACTGGTCGCACCGACCACCCAGCTCCCGCAAATTCTTCTTTTGGATAAAAAGTTTTCTTCTTCTCTCTCTCTGCACCTCCGTATTGTTTTCCCTCCTGTTAAGCATTTCCTAGATCAAAGATTAGCACTCACTATGGCTCTCGTATATTCTCCTGACGTTACCACTAAGAGCTTGGCTTCCTCTGAGAAGCCATTCCTATTTTGCCGGCATACATCGACGCATGAGCGGGAAAAAGTAGGCTGAGCCGCAACAAATCTGCTTTTAGGCGCATGTGCCATACGATATAAAGCTCGCAACTGCCGTACTGTACATATGGCATGATATACTTTCCTCAAAAATTGTTCAGCTGAGGTAAAGTGTAGATGCGGAGCTTCGAAGAGGTTAAGAGGGAAGTGAAGGGGGTGGAATACTTAATTTCTCAGCGGACAACTGGATCCGGTCTATGGAAACATGAGTGAGTGCCGGCCTTTCAGTATGTCGCTCGCGATCAGCGCAATTTTTAGAGTATCACTGTAACTGTCTAAGCCCTGAATAATTCTGATGAGATGCTGCGGACGGTGATTTTTACGTAGTTTTTACGTACGTCAGAGTGCTCTTTTCGGTTCTGGGGAAAGATCCGAGAACTCATCAAAGCAGTTAGAGCAGCGGTAGCCTGAAAGCTTTTTGTGCGCCGAGTGTTTAGTTAAGCGTCAGAGGCGGAGCAGTTCACTGCGCTAACAAGGCCAAATAATAGCGGAATTAACTGACCCACGAATCATAGGACTCGCATTAGCGGGACTGATCGCATCGAACATTGCTCTAAAGCGAATAACTGCCAGACTTTGGTTGGATCACTGTTTAATCAATCTGAATTATTTGTGGTGCATTCAGAGTGCCCTAGTAGCCGTACACCTTTTGCATTCATTCTAACGTAATCAATAAGCAGTACATGCAACCTCATCCCCAAAATTTTTGCCGATTTTAAGTAGTTCTATTCAATTTGTGCTTCTTGAGAATGCTTTTAGGGCCCGCTCGTTTGCTTGCTCTGGGAATTCAAGTGGTAGACCCAGATTTTATTTTGAGGTCGGCGTCCACCAGTTGTGCAAAAGTTTTCATCAGCATTCATGGTGCTTGACAATTTATGACATTCAACTTGATCTTTCTCTATTTCAGGTGCTGACATTCTGGGCACCCAACGCGAAGAGACATGGAGCATGTCCAATACCCCTTCAAGATAATTTCTACGGGCTGAGTACAAATAACCTTTCATAAAATACCAGAATAGCTGCCTCGCGCCTGTTTCTCAAAACCATCTCTATTTCTTAGTGGCACAGTTTCTTACGGGTGATTTCTATTGCCTAAGTTACAGCGAGTCATTTTAAAAGACTACGGGCATGATTTAACGAAGCTACCAACTATCTGGCAGCCACACGCGGCGGCGCAGACACTTTTTACAAATTCTTCACTCGTTCACAATCCGTTACTCTATTGTGATCGGCATGGCTGATAAGCCTGCACGTGACATCTGTGGCCGCGATGAGACCACATCTCATATTCTTTGTGAACGCCCAGCGTGCAGTTCTGCAAGACATTCTCGACGCCTTGCGCTGGAACACATCGATTCAAGATTCTTGGACACTGGCCGCGGCGATCATCGGCGGGGAGGGCTTGCCAGGAAGAGTGTCGGGCCTGCACGGCAGGCTGTGACTTTGCCGAAGCCTTTTCGCCATCTGTTTTTTCTTATCTCTCTATTTTCTCGCTCACCTTTATAACCTCTCATTCCTTTGCCCCAGGGCAAGGTAGAAAACTAGTTTCATCTACCCGTTAACCACCACACCTTTCCTCCTCCTCCTCCTCCTCCTCCTCCTTCACTTGGTGGTTGCTTACGTTTATTTTTTTTTTGCCAAAAAATAGATCTCAGCGTGACACTTGAATATGTCTCTCCTCTTTATACAATAACTATCCAGTGGAATACCCCGCCGCGGTGGCTCAGTGGTTACGGCGCTTGATGTTTATTAGTGGTGCATTTATGTTTCCAATTGCCTGTGCCTCTTGTATGCAAACCTGGATATGTTTACAGAATCCGTGTTTTCTTACAACTTTGGATCGTTTGAGACTGATGTACAGGACGGTAAAATTTTGCCTTTTAAAGAATTGTTTACATTTTTTCCCTGCTACTGGCCGAAGTATTGTGCCTGAGTTCTGTTCGTTGATGCAAAAATTTGTACAAGGGGCTAAGGCCTCGTCAGGCTCTTAGCCTTTAGCTTTGGCCTCCTCTTAGACACTCTCTGAGGAACAAATAAAGAAAAAAAAGACGCGGGTTCCATCCCGGCCGCGGCGGCCGAATTTCGATGAAGGGGAAATGTTAGAGGCCCGTGTGCTGTGCGGCGGCAGTGCACGTTAAAGAACCCCAGATGGTCGAAATTTCCGGAGCCCTTTACTACGGCGTCTCTCATAGCCTGAGTTGCTTTGGGACGTTAAATCCTAATAAACCAAACCAAATCAAATCAAACCATCCAGTGGAATTCAAAGTGACGCTAATCAAGACCTCAGAGAAAAGAAATATAAGGGCGCGGCACCCATTACCTCGACGGACGGTGAGGAATTACTATTTACATTCCAACAGTGACCTTTATTGCATTATATTTAAGTTTAGAATATGCTGAAATGTTTATATATATATAGCGCGCAGCAAACGAGACACATGAGAGGTAGACAAGACGAGTTCTGGTTTTAATCTGGAGTTTACTGAAACAACGCCGCTTTTCTATCGTCATCAACAGCGCGCATGTAGCAAACACTCATTAACTTCCCGACCCTCATGACCTTCATGCTCCGCTGCACCTCGCCTCCTGCGTATTTTTTATATTCAATTTCAAGCTGTTCGAGCAACTGGCCTCTCATGGCACGCTTCTTCTATTTACTGAATGCTGTCTTACTTCTAGCCTTGCGTAGCTGTTTTCCTCAGATAAATGTTCCTTTCCTCTACCAACGCAACTAGCGCGCTATTTTTGCACAGGGCCTATAGTGGGAGCTGAGAAAACAGGGCCCAGATATTAGGCCTAATATTTCGTTTCCGGTTCGATTCCCGACTGAAACCTTTGCCTCTACGCCGTCTCCTGCATCATGAAAGTGCCCTGACTGCTTTTGCTATGATTTCATACTGTTTTCGAGGCTGGAAGGAAAGGAGCATCACAAATGTTTTGTAGTCCTCAAGGTCGGGTAAAAGAAAGGGCATACCCTTATGTTGTACAAATAAAGATTGCAAGCTTGCCTAAACGGCTGTTCTTAATGGAGCGGCACTGTTGTCAAATGGGGTACACGTCGTCTTACTTGTTCGCAACCTGAACACAAAGAATCAAAGCTCATTCTCGTGGCTTTTTTGCGGACGATCAATAAAACGTAACGCACAAGTTATCTAACGTAACATCTCTGAGTGATACCGCAAAGCATGATTAAAATTTCGATGCGAGCGCTGCCAGTAGTCAGCACGCAATATCGCACGCTGCAACATCATTAGTGTTCTTTTTTGGGAGACGCAAATGCTTCGGTGTCGCTCGTTTCAGAGAACGATCATTGCCAGTAGCACTGCCTCGATGTGAACACAAAGAAGGCTTCGACCAAAGACAGTTAGTGAACCTACTCTGAAAGCACGAGCTACAACGCTTTGACTGCACCAAGAATAAAGTTAGGACAGACGAGATACGGTAACAGGCGCAAAGACGTCGCTCTGTGCAAGTATGGAGCTCGAGGCCTTTTAAGAAGAAATGGAAGAAAAAAAAAAGAATAAAAATTTCTTAATTTTGTTACCCCCAAGATGACTGCCTGTTAAAACATGCATGGTTTCTGTGCGAAACAATAGCATTTTCGAATGTGTTGATGGTTTAATCAATACTTAAATTGAGTCGGCGGCACTGCTGATGGAAAGTGAGCGTAGGTAGATGCAACAACAAATACCTTGATGGAACGTTCAATGCGCGAAAGCGGGTTTTAAATGGCAACTGGTGCTGTACATCACTGCCTGAAAGCATTGCAGTGAAGACCATTAGTTTTAGCGCATCTAGGCGCAGTGCAGAGGTACTGCCTTCTGTTTGTCGCGAAAAACATCTATACTACGCACTCAAGCGCCACGGCTGGCTTTTTTGTTTCTTTTTTTTGTGGTGGATATTTGTAGAGAGAAAACGCTTCAGGGAGATCGATATTTGTTTGATGATCTCGGAACATAGGTTTGTTGTAAAAGGTCGCGCATGAACAGTTTTTTTTTTCTTGCATAATCGACAGTGTTTACGTCGTGGGCTGGTCCGGGAAAAGTTCGTTTCTTTACTTTGCCCATAAAGTGCTCTGCCTGCACTGTCTGACTACATACTTCTTTGTTGGGACAGAGTTAAGAAATCTCAGCTTTCAGCGAAACAGTCAGCCGCTCCAGAAAGTCAGCACTGCAGAATCTATTGCAGCGATCAGTCTAAAATTAATGAAATCGCTTTTTATTTATTTTACTGCGATACTCTCAACGGCGTTGTGCCGTTACAGAGGGTAGTACAAATTATACGGTAATAAGAAATGGTGGTTACGGTCGTTTTGAGGGATATAGGAATAACAATGTTGGCGATTAAGGCAGGGAGGAATTGCCAGTTGAGTGCCGTCTTCAGTAAAAAAAAAAGATTGATTTGGTTTGGTCTATGGCTTTATCATCACAATGCAGCTCGGGCTATGAGGGACGCCGCAGTGAAGGGCTCCGGAAAATTCGACCACCTGGGGTTCTTTAACGTGCACTTGCGTGGCATAGCACACGAGCCTCTAGAATTTCGCCTCTATCGAAATGCGATCACGGCGGCTTGAATCGGCAGCTAACACATGCCTTGTGGGCATGAGCGATGTAGGAAGAGATGCAAGAAGGTGCAGAAAAAAGTTCGCGCTTGAGATAAAAGTCAGTGTAGTAAACATAATGGCAACATCAAGCCGTGGCATTTTTCTTCGCAGCCCTAAATGTGATAGTTCAATATTGATTTTTTTTTTGTAACAGATGGTGGTGCGTGAGTAGTCGACTAGCTACAATAAGGCGACCGGGACGGTTTTACAAATATTCAAAGAAAGGAGTGTGAACGGAAGAATCAGAAATGGTGATCTGAAACTGCAAAAAGCATTATCTAGTTTAGAATGGACAAGCATTTCATAGAGCAGTAGTTTTAGCGTAGAAAAGGGCTAGAAAAAAGTTCAGACGCAAAAGCACATGTCCGAGGTTAGCGTTGCTCGTATTAGTCCGTACTTTCGAATGTGTGAAATCCACATCTTAGTCTTACTTTCCTGGTGGGCAATTATATTGATACGTGGCTGGTGTAATTTTCTTTAAACTAAAAAAAAATGTAGCACTGAATTATTTGGTTGGATTTTTAATGAGGTAACGCCATATGCAAACTTACACTATTTTCACTCAGCGAGTCTCAAATTCAAGACTGTGTCCACTGTTGTACTTTGGACAAACCGAGCATAAGTTGTGAGTAAAGTATTATGTTTACCGCTTTCTCGATCATACGCAATGGCTGCTATCAGGTATGCAAGGAAAAAAAAATGTGCGTGAATATCGTCACTTTTCTTTTGGTCGTCGAGTCAGAGGAATAAAGGAGAATTTTTATCGTCATTTCTGCTGAAAAAAGATCGTCAAAATTTACGGCTAAAAAGGAGGCGCGGTGATGTGTTCGTTTAGGACTAGTTTACACTTTGTCTCTTCGAGTGTTCCATATCGTCCAAGCATGTCGTTTGAATTTGCTTTTTCAGATGAAATTCTCTGTGGTTTGTGGACACAGGGTTTTCTCTTGGACGATCGAAGTGGAGAAAGGTTCACTCAAGAGAAATGAAACTAGAATTCCCTATGCCCACATATATCCATACACCCTTAGCTCAGGTTAGAGCTCGATATTGTAGCCTGATAATCTGCTGTCCCTTACGTAGTAGGAAGAGCGAGCTTTAAGTGAGGGGTGCAGAAGTGTTAAGAAGTCGGCGTGTCACATGGCTGACTGTTAAGCTGTGAGGTTCAGAACAGCTGCGAAAGACGGTGCGGTTGGCTAGTGTCGGTCTTTCGTGAGAAACAATCACGGCCGCGGCCGAAAGCCTGGTCAAGCGGATCAGGGGAGGCGGGTGCTCCGTCTCTGGAGCCGGAAAGAGCAGCGGGAAGCCTAGGCGGGCAGCCATACCTGGCTTGCACCAACGATCACACGAGCACAAAAAAGCTCGAATTTGCGGAATTGACGTCGTGTTCACTGCCCCCAAGTAGCTGGCGCGCATGTTTAAAGCCGGTAATGAAGAGAAAATTTGCTCTAAAAACCACGAACGAGGGTCTGCTCCCTGCAAAACCGGTATCAATATCTACTGCATTGGTAGTACTATGTCGGGTTGTCAGGACGCTGTAAAAACGACCGACTTGTTGGGGCGAGGGGGGGGGGGGGGGGCGGGGGGAGAGGAATTTCTAGCAAGACATTCTAGGTGTTGCAAGTGCGTCACTGGTGCTACACATGGGGTCAGCAGGAACGGGAAAATCACTGACTCCTTCAAGATCAGTTGATAAGCAGACGCCGAGAAAAATTGAACAGCCAGTTTTGAGCAATCCATAAAAACAACAAAAAAGTTTTCACGAGAATTGGGATGTAAAAATTATGTTCCAGGTAGTTCAGTCCAAAAACTTATAACAGAGTGGCCGCATATTTCGATCAGCATCGCTACGCTTCGCACACAAGGGAACACAACGTAGGTTCAATTTCGATAATCGGATAGAAAAAAAAAATGAAATAAAAAGTTCTCCACAGGGCAAATTTGATAATACAAATTGGATGCTGCTATCTAAAAACTTTTTTATGGGTGCATGTATTAGAGCGTTATTTTGGAAAGACGGCAATTAGGTTACCCGCAATTTCCGGACCCTCTTTCGTGCTGTCCTGTCCACCCTTAAAAAATAGCGAAACATTCCGCAACCGTTTCTCTGTAGTGCAGCAAAAAATGAAAACCAATCACTGAGGTACGAAACAAAGCAGGGCTGGCAAAATCACTGACTCAGTCAAGATTAGCAGATAAGCTGATATATTTGTCGGCACGGCTTCCACTTCCTTATTAAAAAAAGAATGGATTAAGACGCAGTGAAAGACAAGCAACGGGTCCAGCTGTGCAAGTTTAAGTCAACAAGTTTTTCTCCCATTCGTGCCATTGGCGTAAGGCAGAAAAACAGAGGAAAGAAACTAATTGCAGATGAGGAGTCGGCGTAAAATAAGATACCACTCAGATATTAGTTGAATGTTTGAAAGGGAAATGAATGTCTTTAACGCCAGGAAATAGAACTCAGAAACATACATTACCATTACCGGTTATTCAATTGGAAAGAAACATCAAATTCAACGTGTTGGGCACGAGTGCCTCTTTTTTCTATCTTGGAAGCACGAAGAATGCGAGCCAGATACTGCTCAAGCAATTCAATTCATTAACCTTGTTTCAGACCTCAGTGATTGGTTTTAATTTTTTCTGCACTACAGAGAAACGGTTGCGGAATGTTGCGCTATTTTTAAAGGGTTGACAGGACAGCACGAAAGAGGGTCCGGAAATTGCGGGTAGCGTAATTGCCGTCGTTCGAAAATAATGTTACATACAGCCATAAAACAGTTTTTAGACAGCATCATCCGATTTGTATTATTAAATATGCTCAACGGAGAAGTCTGTACTTTTCTTTTCTCTCCGATTATCGAAGTTTTACATACGTTGTGTTCTCCTTGTGCGCGAAGTGTAGCGATGCTGTTTGAAATAAGCGCCCACCCTGTTATAAGTTTTTGCACTGAACTATCTTGAACATAATTTTTACATCCCAGTTCTCGTGAAAACGTTTTCTTATCGTTTTTATGGATTGTTCAAAACTGGCTGGTTCAATTTTCCTCAGCGTCTTTCGAAACCTCCTGCTTTTGAGGCCAATTTTCTTCGAGGCAGCTTTATACATTTGGGCTCTCATATAGCAACGCCCTCTCTAACAATCATCCATCACTGCCGTGACTAACGGAAAGATACTAAATTTGCGCTGCTCTGCAGCCCTTCATTTACTTGCGTGCTCTTTTTCTGGCTGTTTTGCTTCGACGGTCTTTCATTTGGGCAATCGCTGCCGTTCACCCAAGACAGCCATATTCCTGGCGTCGCTTTCTTAAGTCCCTCTCCATATTCTTGGAAGCGGGTCTGTACAGAAAGTGGGGATTGATTCATGCTCAAAAATGAAAGTAAAACTTTCTGTGGTTCGACTGCTTCATGAGAGGGCTACAGCGGCAGGGAAAAAAAGAGAAAAGAGACAAAAAATCTGGTCTCTCTTCACTAATGACTAATATAGCCAGAGTAAAATCGCTTAGCGCTGTTTAGTCTAAAGTGACAGGAGGTGGAGACGGAAAGATGGGGAGGTTAACCCGAGGAGGAGAGGAGAAGGGAGAGATTTTAATCAATACAGGAGAGGTCTGTCTGGTTGTTAACCTAGCATGCTGGTTAACCAGAAGTTCTCTGTTACGATGCACTTCATGGAAGGAAAGAGAAGAAAGGGATACATAGGGAAGTAGAAAAGAGAGCTGAGTAAAAATTGAGTGGGTTTCAAGGAGATAAGTGAGTCCTTTGCGTACTACAAATTAATAGCCTACTGTGCAGGCAAGACGCTATCAAGAAACGGAACAGCATATGACAGGCCTTTAGAAACGACGATCACTGCGGCCATCGCCAAATAATCATAATCTTCGTCTCCGTCAATGGGCTAGGATCAAGGCGGCCCAACGGACAGAATATCGATTGCCACACGGCACTAAATGCAGGACATATACAGCATTCTCTCGTCATACCTGCAGATAGCGCAGGCTGGGCTGTAAACCATACCAATACGAGAATGGTATTGGTTTAAGAGCTCAATAACAAACCACAGGAGACGGAGCAAAGTTGCTTCGCCTGGCGATATTCGCAGCGTGGAAGTAGGAATTGTAGGTCAAGGTTCAGTGATAGAAGTTCCAAAACTGGTCCCAATTCAATGAGACAAACGTGCTCCCCTACGCAAGCCTTCTAAACATATCCTCTTCGTCCACTCTTGACAATAGAGTTAATGTATAAACACCGTGTGAAATCTGGAGTGTTGTTCGTGTTTCCGCGTTAAATTGGGTAGCGGCTGGTCGTCGTCTTTCATATTAGTAGCATGCTCTCATGAGTGGCAAGAAAAGTTGAGGCTACTAACCAGAAACTACACTTGCCTGAAAGCAGGCCAGTGAATGCACTCACTCAACAGCATCGACAGCGCTGCCGCTCGAGCACTATAGGCGACAGTTGCTTTACATGAGGCTAAAGAATGTACTTTTTGAAGCCCCAGAACTTTTGAAAATCGCTAGAAATGTTCGCCAGCTGCCCAGAGGTTCGGAATGACAAGACGGCATGTAAGCCTGCAATCAATCAATCAATCAATCAATCAATCAATCAATCAATCAATCAATCAATCAATCAATCAATCAATCAATCAATCAATCAATCAATCAATCAATCAATCAATCAATCAATCAATCAATCAATCAATCAATCAATCAATCAATCACAAGGCAAACGTCGCTTAATACAGCGAGTGTCCCTCGCTGCCGTACATGGGTCGGAGGCAATTTCAGCTGAAAATCAACGTAAGCCTAAAAAAGTCACAGGATCTCCTAAACATATTTGGAAGCCGCCAAGTGAATTGCAGATACAGTTTACACAAAAAGTACTCGACACGAAAGAAATAATAAAGAAATTGGGAAAAAAAGTGAGCCCTTGTGTCCAAGCGGGCAAGAAGTCTAACAGAGGAGACGCGGATTTACTGTGAAATCGGGCCTACAGAGGGGAAGTTAAACCTCACACCGAACCTCCACACTATCGAGCTCAAAATTCACCATTTGAGCGTGTGGGCGTTACTTAATATTAGCACTCTTCTGGCTTCCGTCGTGCACGTTATGCCCGCGTTCATGCGCCTAAAATAATTTTTGACTTTTTTTTAATACCAGAAAGAAGTCTGAAGCAAATCATAGGCTAAGCCTTATTTTTTTAAAGGCTAAAATAACATACACTTTCCATTTCCGAGTCTGAACAAATCCGACATACGTGATTACATTATTTATATTTTTCCTGAATTAATTTTTAAGTTATGGGACACGGTAAGAGCGGAACACAAGCATTAACTTTTCTTTCCCTCAAAACTTCAGTGATAATTCCAATAAAAAAGGGCCTCACGAGTTTTTTAGCATTTTTTTATTCAGACTAATGAAGTATATTGAGGAAATGAGGCGGGGAAAGTGCTCGGTAAGTGCAAGAATTTCATTTTGTCTGCAAAATCGAATTTGAAAAGGAATGTCTTTGCTAAGCGATTCGGGGGTTGCTTGGCTGAAACCAGACAGCATAGTTTTAGAGACAAGCACGTTATTACCGAAAAAAAAAAATTACGTGAAGTGACTGCCGTGAGCTCGTAAAAGGTGCGAATGTGCTTCGAATTTTCGTTGTATTGAGAACAAGACTATTAAAGTAGTTTTCAATCTACTGTTCTGCCCGTTGTATGCTTCCTGGCATTCGTCGACTACAAACGTTATCATGTTATTTTTTGTGGCAGAAAATTAAGTTACAAAAATTTCAATTTCCTGACATGAAGGAACATTTGAAACAAGATTGACTTTTTTTTCACCCCTCTGAATTTGAGAAATTTATTCCCAAGATCTGTAGACTCCCTTGATGGGTTCGTAAACATAAAACATTAATGAGAAAAATCGTTGACAGAAACTAACATTTTTACTGTTTCCTTAATCTAACGGTTAATTACGTTGGGAAACAAAGTTTCGGTTAATATAACAACGGTAATAACCATTGTTGTTGTTTCTGCTGTTTGCACTTTCAAATGCGCGTCAACGCTCTCTGCTAAAAGGTATTTTGAAGAGCGTAGTCTAGAAATGCACGTCCACAACGGACTCCTCACTTGGAACAGCCTAATCTTTTTGAGTAAATATGCATGTCACGGTTCGTTTGGAGAGAGATTTTTACAATATAATACGTTGAGAAAATCTTAGTGATACCTTGTGCCATGCCACCCTGGACATTTCTCTATAGGACTGAAAGGACCATTTTAAACTGCTTGTAGAATGCCATGCTCAAGTTGTTCTTAAGTAGAACCTAAACCAATTTGTTAAGAGCTTGAAACACTCTGTTTTTAAATCATCTGATACTGGAGCACAAGTTGCCCGAACGAAGTCCGTTCTTAATCCTTGTTTCTTGTTCTTTTTAGTCTTGTTTCTTCGCTGTTAACAAATCACATGTAGAACTGTTTTGTTAATATGTATCTTTTAAACAACATCATGCATATTCTTCTTGTATATTTTTTTCTTGTGTCTCCAAGTTTATCTGCGATTCGAACTTTTTGTGCTAACTTCAGCAAGCCTCACAGTGACATTGACTGGCCCGCATTAATTTGAAGTTGTGTAGGATATTCGCAATAAAGACGATAATACTCACATTATATATTTTCACTGTTTCGTTTTTGGATTTTTTCTCGTATATTCTTGCTTTTGCTTATATGTTTTTGTTACTGTTGCTTCTTCATTATCGTTTTGTTATCTAATAATATAGGTGAATAGTTTTACCGCACAGAGCACAGTTATGTGCATCCTTATACTAAGATCAGTATTTTTCTTTAAATACGTGCTTTGTGGTTTTCCTTTGACGTGATACCAACTACTGTCACAGATGTAGTAGCAGCCGTCTCGTCGAGCTGCCATTTAGAGCAGCTTTTCGAAACCAGTGCAAAATAAAGATATTTCTTTTCATCTATAAGTGAAAGAGTACCAACATGACAAAAGTTGTAGGAAACCAGGCTTGCAATGAGTATCAGGACTTGCTTGCCGTGAGTCCACCAGGACTGGATACATTTAAAAAGAATGCAATTAATGCCACTCATCACAGAAAAACAAAGTAAGAATGAAATAAGCACATTGATCGAGAGTTCTTCGTAATGCGGCTTCATAATGGCTGACTCTTCAAATCATTCGCAACTCAGCAAACTACTTAATTTGGAACGACCCAGACCGAAATCGGTTCCAGTTTCCTTGTCCCCGCCCTCCAAGCTTCTTTGCATTTTAAAATTTTTCATTTATCGTTCATTTCCACGTTCTCATCTTCTTGCCGGCAGTAAGCCGCACCCTATGGAAGGCCTAGCGCTTCAATCACCTCGCTCTTCTGGCGGCTTTCTGCAGAAACTCTTCAGCGCTTCGAATACTATAAGTGGGAGCCACCACATATAAACGTTCCCTGCTGTAACCTTTGCAAAAAAGTTACCACTGCACACTCGGCATCAGAAGTATTAGCCTCGAAAGTGCTAACTTTGTCCGCAGGCTTTCTCCTTTGCAAAAAATGAGCACTGCACACTCGGCATCAGAAGCCTTAAAGTCTTAAAGGTACAAACTTTGTACGCAAGACAATCAACGTGCATTAGAGACAGGCAAGCGCCCTACGAAAAGCGTGCGACCTTAGTTGGTTGTTGCCGTCCTCTCCTACCTTTACCTTCTTTCACCCCCTCTGTGCTGACGTTAGAGCCGCGGCATCCAGTTCTCTTTCTCCGTTTCACCACTTCACTCGTCCCAAACTTCCTTCCTTCTCTCCAGCCCATGGCCAGGATGACTAATGGCCATCGTTTGCATAACTGGCTCGCAATGGCGTTGTTTCCTACTGTGTGTGGATGCATGGCTACACTCTAACGGCATAGTGTGGAATCGCGGTCGCGGCGGCTAAGTGAGGCTGCATTATCATTTCCCATGAACTGGCTACGGGAGGCTGTCTTATGCTTTGTGTATCTTCTACACGCGTCACGCGTGACGTGACGTCACGCGTGATGCAACCGCATGCAGACCAATGAGTCTGGCGCTGTGTTACGCCGACGACACCAGCGAGCCTCAGAACTGGGAAACATGCCCTTAATAGGTGCAGCTGCAGAAATAAAACAACAAAAACAAAACATCCGCAAATGTGAGTTCTCATTCTACGGATTGGCGAGGTGGAGTGGATAAAAAATTAGAAGCTTCCATTCGGTCTTCTCTGCGTGATGTCTGATGCGACGCTGTACGAATGTTGTCGTGATGACACGGAGAAAGCACGAGCGCCACGTGTCGCCTCCTAATGGAAGAACTCGAGAATATTCGAGAGTTTTGAACATGAGCGCGGCCATTGCAATCTGACTTTGAAGTGCATTTATTCGGACATTACCGGTGTCTTCGACAGTGCAATAGAGGCATTACCCGGTATCCCTTGAGGCTGGCTGCAAAGACGGATTGCTCAGACTATTTTACTGTCGAGCGGATTCCATATTATATGTGTTCAGTTGGGATGCTCACTAGAGACATCAAACAGCTTATGTCGTAGACTGAGGCATGTCCGACAAAGGATGATTTAATGAAATTGAATATGGCAAGTGGTGCTAATAGCTCATAGTAGGGTATTTATTAAGGGTGATATAGTAGTCTAGCGTCATCGATGCATACGCTCAGCATAAAAAAAAAAGAGTCGCAAAACATACTCAACTGGCTGACAGCGAAAGACGGCGAATGGTTTTCTTTGACGATGTCTGGTTGGTGTCGAAAATTATGCTAAAGTTTTCCCAAGGAACTTGTGAGCGGATCTGCCTTGAGAGTGGGAGGTGTAGGCGGAATTCAAGCTCACTTTTAAAAAACCGCAGTGGACACTAGAGCTCCATATTAAAGGTATGACGCGATAGCATTAACAGGTTAAAGTGGAGATTCTCTACTTTACATTCATAGATCCCTGGGAGTCCTCATACCACTCCAGGGGCAGCGGTAAGAGAAACGTACACTCTGTTGAGCAGCTCTCACTTCTAAAAATGCTGTCCTTATCAACGCGAATCTTAAGACACGAAGTTCAACTGGGCAGAGAACTTATGACCACCAATGCTTAAAGCGATGGAATAGAACCATACACTTGAAAAAGGAAAGTGACGAAGTGTTGGGCTCAAAGCATTTAATTTAATGTTAACTTAGTCATCGCTGACGTGTTTAGGCAAGAGTTCTTCATAGCTTACAACTTCTTAAATATTTCTGAGATAATTTATTGCAACTTCGTCTTCGCTGATGTATGTAGAGTTCTTCGTAGTTTCTAACTTCTCAAATATTTCTAAAATTATGGCTGCTGCGTTCATTATCTCTGCAGCGTTTTCTTCGTGCATGCTAGCGCGTAGAACACTGACGCACCATGCAACAATAAAAGAGCGAGCCGCATACACGCACAAGCTGAAAGGGGCAAAGCTTCTCGCAGTCCTCGCGGCATGCCGTTTGTTTCTCTTTTCTTTCGCTGTCTTCGCTCATTCGGGGCCCACTGAGCGCCCCCTTTCGTGTGGCACTCTTGCCTCCCAGAGTCGTTAGGACAATCTGTCGTCTCCCCAGAGACGCGAGGACAACGAGCCCTGCGACGCGCCGTCAGCAATTGCCACTGTCCGAGACAGGCAGGGGGCGCTGGAGGTGGAAAGCACGCAGAGAATGCCGGTCCGCCTGACACGTGCCGCCCCGCCGGCTGCATGAGTGCGTGTGCGTGTGTGCGACGTGTTCGCACAGAGGCCCCGACGCAGCTTGCACGGGGAGCTGCCAGTGATGACGGCGATGAGTAAATATTATCCTCGCGGCCAAGGCAGCCACGGGTGGACCCCAATATTTTGTCTGCAGGCTGGCGCTGACATTCTCGCACTCGCTGAGACTTTCCCCCCTCTCTTACTCTCTCCCTCCCGCTGCCGCCTAAGATGACCTCTTGTTTCTCAGCTCTGTGTTCCTTCTCCCCCTTGTAGCCACACGGAGGGTCTTTGTTCTTGACCCTCATTGTCTGGCGATGACCGGAGCCTCACTGGGAGGACATTAGCGGTGACATTAGCATGGGGGCATTTGAAACAGGAAATATATGGAATACGAAAGTGTTATATTCTGTTGCTTCAGTTGTTGCGCCTTGGAGAAACTGATTTATCGTGGTGGTCATCTCCTTTTCATTATTTCACGGAAATTCGCAATTAATTTAATGCTGAGAAAAAAAATGTAAACAAGACTACAAAACAGCATTGTTAACGTCCCAGATACTATACTTTTATCTCCAGCATTAAAATCTTGGGTGTACGGTTCTGCCTTCTTGTTGGGCCAAGCCTTTCTGTCGGTTTATTTTACCCTGTTCTTATAAAACTGCGCCTTGAAATATAATTTGCACTGTTTCCTTTCCTTCTATGCTTCAATACTGCAATCATTCCTATTTTTTCATGTACGTCTGTATATTGTATGTATGTACAGTCTTTGTCAAAAGTTTAGAGCCCAGGGGGTTTGCTTCTAAGCCTCGCAGTGAGACTCCTGTAACATTCGTGGTAGTCCTACCCATCGGAGGAGGCAGGACCAGAAATCTTCTTACCTTCAGCAAATTTGGAGGGCTGGAGATGCATTACGAACCAGACAGTGTGCTTCAGAAGCAAACTCCCTGGGCTCTAAACTTTTGACAAAGGCTGTACTTATATATGTATACCTGAAATGTTTTGTTGCGACTTCAACGCGATGTTACCAGTGGGGGTCCTGCGGCTTTGTCAAGCTGTTCCTGTGGCATCTTTTTCTGCAGGCCTCCAGCATCGTGTATAAGAGACGCGATTAGAGTCATTATTATTATTATTTTTATTTATACCAAGGCCGGTACATCTAGGGTACACCTACAGGCCTGTACTAATGCCATCCATAACCGACAGTCTCCTATGCTGTTAACTATGCTGAGTGTGCTTGATGAACTTTAGAAGCCAGAGTTTTATAGTTAGTTTTGCACTGTATTGAGGTGCATAGTGATTAAAGCGAGGCATCCTATCTACCAGATGGAAGTATCACTCATAAATATGTTGCTCGATGGATTTATAACCTGAATTGTGACTTCAAAAGTGATTGGTTTGGCTTGATCTATAGGGTTTAACGTCCCAAAGCGACTAAGGCTATGAGAGACGCCGTAGTGGAGGGCTCGGGAAATTTCGACCACCTGGGGGTTCTTTAACGTGCACTGACATCGCACAGTACACGGGCTTCTAGAATTTCTCCTACAAAGAAATTCAACCACCGCGGCCGGGATCGAACCCGCGTGTTTCGGGTCAGCAGGCGAACACCATAACCACTGAGCCACCGCGGTGAATTTAAGTGACACAGAGCAGTGGCAAAATGGCAAAGTAGCCCATGTTTGCCTGAAACGTGAAATTGTCACGCAGAATTGGCGCGAGTGCAAGCATTTAGCCCTCTTTTAAAAAGCGTCCACACCACATCAGTATAGGCGCTCATATTGCTTAACATGAGCAACCCGTCGAACGTGTGACGTCACTATGCACTCCGGGGAGGCTTATGTGTCTTTTCTCAAAACATTATTAGCCCGCAGTCCGTATTCTGAAGCAGGGAACAACCGACCGGGATGCACACGTATATATGATTGGCTTGAGATGTTGGGATTTGACTCCGCCCAATCGCGGCTTTAAAAAGAAAAGAAAGAAAAACAAAGGTTATGAAGCTTTGCACCAACACTTTCGTCTTGCACCAACCTCGTGCCAATCTGCATAGTTTTGCACGATTAAGGACAAGTGCGTTTGGTGTATTGTGCATGGGAAATCCAAATGGACATTCAGGACAATTTTATTCAAATATGTATCTTAATATAAATTCATTCCCTGGCTTTTTCTGGGTACGTTAACGTTTTTCCGCCCCCAAAAAAGTAATTTCCAGCTGAGAAAAATGAATTTAAAGACTTTCCAGCCATTGAACTAAAACTTGTGTAGTGCATATCGAGGAGGACTATTTGCCGCCATTTTGAAGTGAATGCTAGTGGAGCATATCATCTGAGACCCATGAAAAAAATTTGGTGTTGACGCAGGCAGTTTACTTGTGAAATCAACCGGTGATAGCGACAACTGCTTTTCTTTCTTTTTTTTGGCTTCTCAAGATCCATTTTAGGTGGCAGTGATCTCCTTGCGATTAGAATGTGGTACCCTATCAATCAAGAGAAAGAAGTGGGCTTGGGCAGGGCATGTTATGCGAAGGAAAGATAACTGCTGGTCCTTAAAGGTAACGGAGTGGATTCCAAGAGAAGGCAAGCGTAGCAGGGGGCGGCAGAAAGTTAGGTGGGCGGATGAGGTTAAGAAATTTGCGGGAATATGGTGGACGCAACTGGCGAAGGACAGGGTTAATTGGAGAGACATGGGAGAGGCCTTTGCCCTGCAGTGGGCGTAGCCAGGCTGATGATGATGACGATGATGATGATGACCCTATCAACACAGGCCGACTTCTATTCATCCTCAGTGGGCTCTTCAACGCCCTCGAAGCACGAATTAAGAAATTTATTTCGTACAACTGAGTTTTGTAATAGGGGCATCAACCTGCTCAAAACGATCGATGGATTGCACAAGACTAGTCTGCAGCTCAAACGGCACAAGTCCTTGGATGTCATGCACACTTACAAACAAGCTACGTTTCCAACACCACCATCTCCACTCCTTCGTCCAGTTGCGTGCTAACAAATTATTTTCTTTGTTCTGGGTGCTAGCTGCGTGCAGTGAACTCCAGCCAGAATTTATCGTGACCAGCGGCAGAGTCTGTCTGACCAGAGAATCGGTGCTCGTTCGAACGAGAACAGCTGCAGCCGTTCACACCGCGCGCACGCCCTCCGCTCTCCATTGCCCGTCTCGTCACTGTATGGCCTAGCCTTCTGGCGAGCGGTAGCGCGAAGAGCGGTGGAATATTTTCCCCACTTTTCGCGGTGATCAGCCACCCAGGCCGCGAATTAGGATCGCTTAGCCTCTCCCATCTTCTCCCTCTCTTCTCATCGCAGTCTCAGACAACCTCCAGATATACAACACACGGTCTCTCGAGCCATGCATTCGTCTCAGTGCTGTATTCGCCGCGTTTTTGAATAAACGACGGGTGCTTCGCTTACGTGTACTTCATGTATACTTCCGAAGGAACGTGTTGTGGTGTCGAAGAGACGCTCTAGAATTGTTTTTTTTCGTCGAGTAGCAAAGCCTGTGGTGCAGATTATTTTATTCACTGCCGTTATTTTATTTTTTCGCTATTGAGTAACTAAACACTAAATCTGAGCAGCACTACTCAACCCCCGTCCGCGGCATCGATTAATTTTATTGCGAAAGCAATACTACGCTCATGAACGGCCTTTCGCGTAGCGGGGGCCGGTAGCCACGTTTGACCTTTAGAATGACCTCTGACGTCATACCAGAGTGAGAGATGGGCTACCAAGTGGAGTCGTCGCACAGCGGCGGCCGGTAGCCACGCGCGACATTAAGAATGACCTATGACGCCATGCCATGCCTAGTGACGTCATAGCGTGACGTCATACCAGGGTGACAGATGGGCTACCAAGTCGAGTCGTCGCGCAGCGGCGGCCGGTAGCCACGCGTGACATTTAGAATGACTATGACGTCATGCCATGCCTAGTGGCGTCATAGCGTGACGTCATACCAGGATGAGAGATGGGCTACCAAGTCGAGTCGTCGCGCAGCGGCGGCCGGTAGTCACGCGTGACCTATAGACGCGGTGCACTGCGTTCCTTCTTCAGACGCGACGCGCCGCGTTCCTTCCGTTAGAGGCAACCTACCAGGCTTAACCAAAGTTAAGCCCCCGCCAATTTTTTATGCAATTTTTGCTAGACGAGGCTTTTGTTGTCTCATCACAGGCTGTTCTAACTCTCCAGCACACATGAGGCAGTCATGCACGAGTTAGCGCGCATTGTGCCTGCGGCTCCCGATGAGCCGATCCCAGCTATTGCATCGAACAGCACTGCGCGGCTGTGTGACACAGAACGTATTTGGACTTAGTCCAAGCGACGGAGGGGTGCGATGGAGTATTTGGACTAGAGAAAGTGAGTTTGCGAAGGTTGACCTGCCCGGAAAATACCGGTTCTCCGCAGTTTCAGAGCCCTTGGCGGATGAGCCTTATATGAAAAACCAAGCAGGACACTGAGTGATGTTTACTCGGCCAGGCTGTTATTCTGACTTTCTGACTACTGCGGATGGCCCTGTTATTCTTTGGGAGCCACAAACGTAGGTTTCAGTTACTGTTCTTCAAAGGAGCATGCAAGTCTGAACAAACAGAAGTATAAACATAGTAGTTAAAACCAAGACGCCTAGAAAAAGTACTGCGCAACACTTAATGGGTCTCAAATTAGTTCGATGGAATCCATTTACGCAATAACCTTGAGCATTCAACGTGAGGTTTACGCCAATGACCTATATTCTTTTATAATCGTATAACCTATAAACTGGCACATTTAAAGCCAAAAGAATCGAGACGAAGTACGAGAAATCAAATGAACAGATAGATTATGGCTTTAGGCAATAAAGAAAGAGGCTTCCGAAAACTAATTACGGCAAAAAAGTCATTGTCGTTTCACGCTTTTCAGGCGCCTAATGGATATAAAGATATAACAAATTGGACAGTTAGCCCTGGTGAAATCAAAAACATCTACAAAACATTTTTTTTACGAAAACAACATGTACGACGCAAACTGCTCCACATTGTTTTCATTACATTTAACGTGTTGTCTTCTTTACGATGGTTCCGTTTTGTATGGACCGTGTACTGCCGCATTGTCATTTAATGAATATTGTAACGCAATAAGAGCGCTTAGTCGAAATGGTTGATGCATATTGATGGAAACGACTGAAGCGCGCTAGCATCCTGGACGGAAGAGATCAACATAGAGGCACATCACATGTGTCTACGCTGTCCTCTTCCGTTCAGTCTGTAAGCGCTGTTCATTTGTCTCCATCAACTTGTAACGCGCTTAAATTTGCTAAGTTGCTGTGCATGCGACCTCCGCGTGAACTGTGTTTGTGCACTACTGCTTGTCGTCCTTTTTTGTTATCTCCTGTACTGTAAGTTATTCTTCTCAGTTGTATATTGCCACGTATCATTGTAGTGTCCGTTTGTTCGCGCAAGGCCGCAGGAAAGGGGTGTTATCATTTTTGTTCGTGACGCGAGAAGCGACCGGACTAATCTCGATTGATCACAGCCATGAAGAGCTGCATCTACGTGTTTCCAGATTACTCTAGATGATCTCGACCTGTTATACGGCGAAAAGAATGCGGCGATGGCGTAGAGGTAGAGCATCCGCCTCGCGTGCAAGAGGACCGGGGTTCGAATCCCGGTGCCACACAATTCTCCACCGGATTAAAAAAAAATAATAATAAAAAAAAAAAGAAACTCCGCGTGTCGATGGAATTGCATAACCAGGCTTGGAGTGCGGCCTGATTTCGGTGACCAGAACCGACAACGCACTTCCTCACCAGAACAGGATTTGGCCACCCTGGTGTAGTACTGGCCACAGCCTTCTATGAACAAACCAATTAACCCTCGGCCCTCAGTCCCCAGCGGCTGCGGAGCAACTGACCAAGGCGGCGGTCAGATCTGTGACGCAGCGGAGGGTGCTAAGAATCTCTGGCTCCGGACAGGCCGCCATTGGAAACTGAACCTAGCAACGTTTAACGCAAGAACCTTATCAAGTGAGGCTAGCTTAGCAGTGCTATTGGAGGAATTAGCCGGTATTAAATGGGATGTCATAGGGCTTAGTGAGGTTAGGAGGACAGATGAGGCGTATACAGTATTAAAGGGCGGGCATGTACTGTGCTATCGTGGATTAGTAGATAGGCGAGAACTAGGTGTGGGATTCCTCATTAATCAGGATATAGCTGGCAACATCGAGGAGTTTTACAGTATTAACGAGAGAGTGGCAGCTATCGTAATTAGGCTTAATAAGAGGTACAAGCTGAAGGTGGTGCAGGCCTACGCGCCTACATCAAGCCATGATGACCAGATAGTTGAAAGCTTCTATGAGGATGTGGAATCGGCAATGACCAAAGTAAAATCAGAGTACACTGTACTGATGGGCGACTTTAATGCAAAGGTAGGTAAAAAGCAGGCTGGAGACAAGGCGGTAGGTGACTATGGCCTAGGTTCTAGGAACAGTAGGGGAGAGTTATTAGTAGAGTTTGCAGATAGAAATAATTTACGGATTAGGAATACCTTCTTCCGCAAACGAGCAAACAGGAAGTGGACTTGGAAGAGCCCCAATGGTGAGACTAAAAATGAAATAGATTTCATATTGTGCGCATACCCTGTCATCGTAGAGGATGTGGAGGTCCTCGGTAAGGTCCGTTGTAGCGACCACAGAATGGTAAGGTCTCGTGTTAGCTTAGATTTGAAGAGGGAACGGACGAAACTGGTGAAGCGAAAGGCTATTAACGAGTTAGCATTAAGAGGGAAGGTAGAGGAATTCAGAATGTCGCTGCAAAACAGATTTTCCGCTTTAACTGATGAAGACGACCGCAGTGTTGAAACAATGAATGATAATCTTACAGCTATCGTTACAGAGTGCGCCGCAGAAATAGGTGGTAGGATAGTTCGACAGGATACCAGCAAGCTATCTCAGGAGACCAAAGATCTGATTAAGAAACGCCAAAGCATGAGGTCGTCTAACTCCACAGACAGGATAGAACTAGCAGAGCTATCGAAATTAATAAATAAGCGCAAGGTAGCCGACATAAGAAAGTTTAACATGGAGAAAATTGAGCATGCTCTAAGGAACGGCGGTAGCCTAAAATCAGTGAGGAGAAAACTGGGCATAGGTAAAAACCAGATGTATGCGCTAAAAGACAAACAGGGCAATGTCATCAGCAATATGGATAAGATAGTTGAATTAGCCGAAGAGTTCTACACAAATCTATACAGTAGCGAATGTAATCATCAAGTTACTGAGGGAGGCAGTCAAGCACAGCAATGGGACATCCTGCCCGTAACGAAGGAGGAAGTAAAGAAAGCCTTAGGAGCAATGCAAAGAGGGAAAGCAGCTGGTGAGGATCAGGTAACAGCAGATTTGTTGAAGGACGGAGGAGAGATTGTGCTACAAAAACTAGCCACCCTCTATACGCAATGCCTTGTGACCTCGAGAGTACCAGAAGCTTGGAAGAACGCTAACATTATCTTAATTCATAAGAAAGGAGATGTGAAGGACTTGAAGAATTACAGACCAATCAGCTTATTGTCCGTTGCCTACAAGGTATTTACTAAGGTAATCGCTAATAGAGTCAGGACAACCTTGGACTTTAGTCAACCAAATGATCAGGCAGGCTTTCGTAAAGGATACTCGACAATAGACCACATTCACACTATCAATCAGGTGATAGAGAAATGCGCAGAATATGACCAACCCTTATATATAGCCTTCATTGATTACGAGAAAGCATTTGACTCGGTGGAAACCTCAGCTGTCATGCAGGCATTGCGGAATCAGGGTGTAGAAGAGTGTTATGTGAAAATATTGGAAGATATTTATAACGACTGCACAGCTACTATAGTTCTCCATAAAGTCAGCAATAAAATTCCAATACGGAAAGGGGTCAGGCAGGGAGACACGATCTCGCCAATGCTCTTCACTGCCTGCTTACAGGAGGTATTCCGGGGACTGGAATGGGAACAGTTGGGGATAAGAGTTAATGGAGAATACCTGAGTAATTTGCGATTCGCTGATGACGTTGCCTTGCTAAGCCACTCAGGACAAGAACTGCAAAGCATGATCAATCAGTTAGACAGGCAGAGCAGAACGGTGGGGCTAAGAATTAACATGCAGAAAACCAAAGTAATGTTCAACAGCCTAGCAAGGGAACAGCAGTTCGCAATTGGTAGCGAGGTGCTGGAAGTAGTAAGAGAATATGTCTACTTAGGGCAGGTAGTGACCGCAGATCCGGATCATGAGAGGGAAATAACTAGAAGAATACGAATGGGGTGGAGCGCATATGGTAGGTTCTCTCAGATCATGAATGGTAGCTTACCAATATCCCTGAAGAGAAAAGCATACAACAGCTGTATCCTACCGGTACTCACCTATGGGGCAGAAACGTGGAGGCTAACAAAGAGGGTTCAGCTTAAGTTAAGAACAACGCAGCGAGCTATGGAAAGGAAAATGATAGGTGTAACGTTAAGAGATCGGAAGAGGGCGGAGTGGGTGAGGGAACAAACGCGGGTTAATGACATCTTAGTTGAAATCAAGAGGAAGAAATGGGCTTGGGCAGGACATGTAATGCGAAGGCAAGATAACCGCTGGTCCTTAAGGGTAACGGAGTGGATTCCAAGAGAAAGCAAACGTAGCAGGGGACGGCAGAAAGTTAGGTGGGCGGATGAGATTAAGAAGTTTGCAGGGATACAGTGGCGGCAACTGACAAAGGACAGGGTTAATTGGAGAGACATGGGAGAGGCCTTTGCCCTGCAGTGGGTGTAGTCAGGCTGATGATGATGATGATGATGATGTTATCTCGAAGTTTCCTTGCCGGCTTTAAATTGAACGATGCCGCGAGCAGCGGGCATTCGTAGTTCGACGACTGACGAGCACGTTTGTTGCTTACGCCGCCGCCGAGTGATTCAGTTCTTTTGCGGGCGCAAGTCAGCCCAAATAAAGAGCTTCGTTTGCAAGGCTTGCTGCTGTTTTCCTGACTGCTGGATTGCCGTCACTACAACGTGAAAATATCTAACGAAAAGCGAAACTCCTTCGTAAAGTGCACCCGATTGTATCCCATGAGAAATTCTGCATAGATTGAACGGGGGAAGCAGCCTTGTCAGGCTGTATCGAGCCTTTACTCTTTGTCTACGCGGGAAGTGCCCTGGAATAGAAAGAAGAATTTGATTTTAGCTCTTTGACAGGCTCAGCGAATACCAATTAACAAAGCTTTTGTCCTTGCACTAAACTGTGGTGGAGATTAATAAAAGTGGTATTTACTCTGCAGTGGACAGAGATACAGATATGCTTAAG
Organism: Amblyomma mixtum; assembly: GCF_055824585.1. Taxonomy (NCBI): domain Eukaryota; kingdom Metazoa; phylum Arthropoda; class Arachnida; order Ixodida; family Ixodidae; genus Amblyomma; species Amblyomma mixtum. The sequence goes on along the minus strand of NC_143019.1, from coordinate 43,495,727 downwards.
GTGCGCGTAACATAGTCTGTAATACAAAATTTTTGCCAATACCCGATAGCACGAAATCGGTAGTGGTCCTCAACTAGAAGATCGCTCTTGCCTGCTGGAAATTATACTTCAGCTCTTTCTTACTTTCTCTCTCTCTCTCTCTCTATATATATATATATATATATATATATATATATATATATATATATATATATATACACGGCTTTACTTAGAAAGACCAACCACTTTGCCCACAAAAATGCTCTGACTTTGAACCTGCATTATACAAAGGGAACGAACGAGGCATTCTGAATCACTTACATTGTGGAGAGGTTACCAATGACAGCGAAGGTTACGGTCAATGATTTCAACGTTGCCTTGTTGTATAAGGGTAAGAATGTATTGATCAAGAAAAAGCCTCAAGAGTATTTTCTTTGCTACCACCTTTTAAGCAATTAAACATATATTAAATCCTTCAAGGAAGCCGGGAAAAAACCAATAAGTCTTTTCAAACAAGCAGCTCTTCATAGTACCTTTAGACCTTGCCTAGTCTCTGAAATTGAGCGCAGTTTATTTGTTATATTGTTACAAGACTTGTTTCAGTGGTTTAATGTGGCAGCATTAGAAGCCTCATCGGAAAAAAAAAATCTGTCATTGATCATAAAGACCGCCCATTCGTTGGAAGGAAGTGACGTCACCAGAATGGATTATTCTCATTGGCTGGAAGGAATGAGGTAACTTCCGGTAAAGGCATCACCAGCTTCCAACGCTATCGCACTGCCAGCAAATAAGGTGAATAGGGTCTCCGTGTGATGTTTTTCATTCACTTGTCTACTTTGGTAGCTACCAAATATCAGAGAAAAACAAGAAAAGCAAAGTTACCCAGCCGAGATTGTTCAGCTGTGCTTTCTTTCTTTTTTATGTCAGTGCTTTCAGTCTCGTAATACGGGCTGGTGTGCTGCCCTGTGCCACGCTTCCGCCAGAGGGGAATGTCTCACCACGGCTTATAGGGTTTCCCAAAGGCAGCATTTCAGGAACAAAGGCAAGGAAATGCACACACGTGTTTTGTTCTAATGTGCAAGTTTCTCCTCACAGTTCTCAGCCGGGCTAGACGCACTCTTGGAGGGTTGTGAGGCGAGGTCGACAATGACGGAGATTGATTGGCTCAGCACGGCCGATGCGCTGGCGGAAAAAGGCTGGGACCGATGGTGCGAGCAAACGGCAAAGACGGATCACGATGGCGTTTTTATGAGACACACGAGACGCAGAGAGCACGTGTTTTTAGCTATGTTTCGTGGTTCTGGAATCTTCAAAACGCTCGTAGTGCAGTCAGCTGTGTCCCGATTGTTTTCTTTGTCTTCTTTTGAGCCGGTCGCTCGAAAGCTTCACATTATACTTGTTTCGTTGAAGCTTCGTTGCTATTCTTCTTCGTCAACGGCAGTGGCCTTGGAAAGCCCTGTATTTTAGCGTCTTGAACATATGTTCCCCTGCCGAAGGTCCTGGATCTTTGCTTCCCTATTTGGGTTGCATTTTCTTTTGCTGCAGGTCTTCTGATAGAAGTTTTATAGTTGCCATCTTCAAGCCCATTACGTTACGCTCGTTGTAACTCGTACTTGGTCGCTTGCTCGTTACGTTGTAAAAAATTGACCTTTCCGCTGACCACGACAATGTCATTCGGCTATTTGACTTACCCGCATAACTGCACTGGCGTGCCTGCTGGCCAACGTCGCTCTTTCGGAAGCTTTCAGGGTGGTTCGTGTGACTGAAATGACCGACAAATCATTTCTGCCCATTGTGCTAGAGGATGGGTGAGAGCGAAGTTTTTCTTTAGTTCTGTAGAAGTGCCCTTTGGGCTAAGATAACCCGGTGGTAGGACGCTTTGTTTTTTGGTGACGTGTCGAGGTGATGGATGACGTGTACAGCAAGTGCTCATTCGTTGTAATCTCTAGAAGTTGGGGGCGGCCGCTCCTTTCGCTGCTTGTACGGTCAGCGTTTCTTTTTGGAAACTGAGCCCAGTGTCTATATTCTCAAAGAGTGTTTTGTTTTGGGCATACTTGCCGCCGTCATATCCGGCAACCCTTGTCAGCAACCCGATACATGAGTAAATACTGTGGTGCTCAGACGCGACACAGGGGTGCTGCGGATAAAATTTGTTGGTGTCATCCCTAGTAGCACAGGTAATTGGCTCAATATTAGAAATGTATTGACAAGTGATGGTTCTACAAAGAACCGGAGTGAAACTATTCATTCCCATTATTGGGTCCATTACATGTGCTGCTTGAGATGGTTTCAGGACTTGTTAGACCCTTGAGCTTGAATGCAATGGTAATTCCGGCCTGAACTTCGCGATTAGCCGACGCCTGAAAAGGCACGGGTATCAGCACCTACGAAGGATCCCACTTGGGATCAGCGCCCAGGAAGCATCTGCGGAGAACAACCAGTGACCAATAGAGCGCCTTCCCAGACAATGGGTGTCAAAGAGCAGCGCAGGCAGTGACGCACAGTTTCCCGGGTGGAGGAAACAAGTACCACTCCCCCCTCCCCTCCCCATCTACAAAAGCCCGCCGACAACTGACCTTCCTGCAGCTGTGGTCGTGCCACCATGATGGCGTTCCCGTAGCTTCGAGGGGGCTCCAAGCCCTGGCCTGCGTTCGTGTTTGAATAAAGCTAGACGCTCGCGAGGAACACTTTGCGCTGGCACTGCTCGTCTGGTGGCCAAAGTAAACAAATAAATAAATCCAAAGGAAAGAAAAAGTTCCACAGCAACAAGCCTTGGGACCAATTGTCTTCAGCGACGCAACCCCAAGAGAGCCCCCACAAAGAACCCTGATCACTGGCGGAAAATGGTGGGAACTTGAGGAGGACACTCTATTCAGAAGCGCCTGAGTGCTTTGTCCGTGGTATTCCCCGCATCGTAGAATTTTAATCTGTAACCGGCTTTTTCCCTGCCTCAAGATATAGATAGTGCGAATGTTTCTGTCGTGTTCACATTCCCTAAGTCTCCCTATCTCGTCGTCATTTCTGCTGCGGGGCAATCACTGTGGAGCCGAGCCACAACAATGTCTACTTGATATTTTTTATAGCATTGAACACTGCCAAGGCTGCAGTGTTAGCCAAGTAAACATCCCACTGTAATGATTATTTGATTGGACTGCCTGCCTGCATGCCCAACGTAGCGAGCACTGTTGTACGAGAGAACGATCATAAGAGAAAACCGGACACAAATTACTCGGTAAAACTTCTTCGTCATATGCTAATAACGCAGACAGTGACAATGTTTCCTCATTTCTACAGTTAAATACGTAAGTAGTCTGAACATGATAGATCTGTAAATGTATATTGTTTGTAAGTATAGCCTTTTGCGTTTTGCCACGCTTCAGGTTAGTAATCTGTAATATTTGAGTGCCTAATAGTATTTTATTTTGTTTCGTACTTTTTGTGCTTTGCATTTGGATGACGCGTTTACATTAGCGTCACATACGAGTTTGCATTTTAGTTCATTTCATGGTTTTTATGATGCAATATTTTCTGTCATCACACTCAATTCTTCTCATTTTATGCGATTCAAAAAAATTATAAGAAACCGAATGAAATTTATTACACTGTAAAGCTTCTGCCCAACTGCATGCTTTTTAAAGAATTTCTATTTAGATTCCTGAGGTCGACTTTAAGGGACTACGCCTTTAGTGTGGTCCCGCGCGGCAACTCCAATTGGCGTAGATTCTCAAACACCAACCCTTTATTCCAGCGTCTAGTGAGCCATTTCTTCGTAATTATCTAATTAATCACATCAGCGTTAGTCAATACCAATAGGAAAATGCCAGCATCTACAAAGTTTACGTTCGATCTTAAATGGGCCTTGGGAGAGTTTGCAACGAATATCTAATAAGGTTCAGGTATTAGCTTACTATCTGAACAAATGATTTTAGCTCGACCTGAACTGGCGCAGACTATACTGAACGACACATGGGGTGGCTTCGTGCATTGCAAACGCCGGACGACGACACCACTAACAAAGCACAACCCGCCAAACAATGAGTTGCCGGGAAAAGGTGACAAAACGTATTAAACTAAAGCTAGAGCACCGTGTAGGCTTGGGCAGTAACTTCCGAATGACGCTTTGAAGAGCGCCACAGTTCCGTGTGGAGTGTGTCTCTCGGTATCCCGTCTGCAGTGAGGCGTTATTCGGGCAGGAAAGTCGTTACGATGGGAACTCCAGCACAGCCATTACGGAGCGTTATCTGGCAGAACCGCCGCCCCCTTCTTTCTCCTTCCTCTCGGTGCCCTCTAACTGCAATGCGCCTGGTGCGCTGTGTCCGCACGGGGGCTTAATTACCGCCTCTAATCTGCCACTCTCCCGAGAGGCCAATGGGTTTCTCTCCGCTCTGGCCGGCCTCCGGTTTATCTTCTCTTGTGTGCGACAGGCCTAATCCTTCCGTGTCACAGCGTTCCCTTCTAGTGTCTCCGAATTTCTTGCACGCACGTTTGTTGAGTCTATTCTTCGTCTCTGTTGCTTCCAGGGCCGCTTCGTGGCTGGCGGTCAGACTACTGCTGTCAAGGCGCTTACGAAAAGGCCTGCGCGGCGCGCGTGTTTTTGCAAAGTTGCTTGTAAGTTGAGTCAGCGCGACTGTATACGAACACACATACCGTAAGGAACAAGGCGCAGATATAATTATGTGGCAAGAATGTTCAAAGAAGCGCTGGAGTTACATGTTCGAGTGAGTTTTTCGCACATGTGGCAAGAGCCACCAAACTGGCTAAACAAGGATAATCCCTGTGGTCTACGGATGACATTGTATGGACTAGACCGGCTGCTGGTGAAATGAGACGTTTCGTGACTGACGAGCCTTATTGCTGACAGGTTGCTCGTGACTGACGAGCCTTGTTGCTGACAGTTTGATGAACCTTGTTGCTGAGAGACAGCATGCCATTTGAGTGCTTTAGGTGTTGGAGCAGTCTACGACTATTACCAGGAATTCGGGACAGCTCCCAACCACTGCCCCTAAGCGTAGCGACCTATCACGTTCAGTTTTGTCGCCAAATGGGCATTCCCTTTCTCTTTATTACGTCACGGATGGTGGAAACACGCTATATTTGTATGTTCAAAGCCTTTCAAGATGTGACGCAAGCCACGAGGACTACAAGCGCTTGTCTTGAATTCCTTGTAATGGTAGAAGAAAACCCGGAATAAAGGTTTCTGATTTATGCCACTCTTTAAAGAAAACGGGCTATAAAAACGGAGTAATTGCTAACCTTAACCCTTATTAAAAATCTACTTCAAATTGGGGGAATTCCCTTAAAACATTAGAACAAAACAGGCGTTGTCTCATACATACGCCACAGAGTCACAGATTTACGCACAAGTCGATGCATCTAAGCTCCTAATGATATCGCACTGCTAACTCATGATGCAATCAGGTGTCCCTATAAATTTTTGCCGTGTGTTGTGTTACATAGCATATTCTCAAATAGTGACTTACTGTGTACCCCTCCTGTTACACTCCCATGCATATGCGTCTTCCTTGCGATGATATGTGCACTTTTAGCTTCATCTGGACAAGCCACGGTAAACATAAGAACCAAGGACGAACGCAAACCTCCCACTGCGGAAGCAAATATGTCAAAGCGAAGACTCCTTTTTCTTCCTTATTTTATGTTTAACTTTCCAGCTACAAGACGCCAACACTAGAATAGTTTATCACCACAGACAAACAGGCAACTACCGTGCCTTTTAGAGAAATATCTACTACCCGTTCTCTTTTGTTGCCTCTCAGAGTATTCTATACCGCTGCCCTCAGCAACTGCAACGCCGGTCAGAAAGCCAAGAAAGCTTGCGCCAGCAGCAGAGCTTCCTGCCGCAGTAAATTATGGGAGGAAACAGCGGCGGGAAGAGAAAAGAAGAGGGCAAAGAGAGCCGAAACGGGGCGCATATTCACTTATACAAATTGAAAATGAAATATGGCTCGCATACTTCACTGAGCGCGGCAGTACGAAAACTTCCGGCATGAGCGCCGAGTGATGTTTACAGTCTGCGAGGGGCATTCGGGCCGGAAATGCTACGGCCGCTGCGCGGAAGACGAAGTGGAACTCGGATAAAGCCATTTTGCGCGGCCTCCTCGGCTGATTCGGCGCATCGATCGGCTTCGACTGGCACAGCTTCCCGTTCGCATGCCCGTTTTTAACACGATCGAGTTAAGGTCCCAGCGTCGCAGAAAAACTGGTGTCATTGTCGACCACGACGTCGTTGGCCTCGAGTGGAAAATTGCACCTAGGTAGCAGGCGAGCTATCTAGGACACGTGACCTTATGACGTCATCAGAACTCACCCACCGGGCTGCGAGCAAGCTGTCGACAGTGGCAGGTGGCAGTTCATTTGATGACTGGTGTCGAGAGGTTGCTCGGAGAGAGCATCCTGGGTCCCACAAGCCCACCGGTGGCAGGACCTGCCGTCGTAGAGTAGTGGCGCATCGCTTAACCGCTGCACCACTGCACCAGGAGTGGCGCAAGGACTGTCAGCGATCTATGAGTGCAGAGAATCACCAACTCCGCATATAGGTCAATCAACCCTTTAACGCTGTCTCCTCATATCTTTAAGGCGTAGCTTAAGTACCTCCTCCAAATTTTTTCTTTATTATCTCTTTGTTTAGAAGCGATGGTTGTTTCGAAAAGGCATTTCGCAGTTTTTGGAATCAGAGGCACTAGAATGTGCAAAGCCAAGTATCGACCAAACAAGCCAGTGTGTGAACGTGCGCCTTAGGGAACACTCCGATTTCCTATGAGGTCACCTTTCCATACATGTTGCGTGCCGTCGAGGAGAGCGCCGTTCCATTCTCCAACTACGTACCACAGTCACTCGTTCCGTCACAAACACACTTGCACTGGTGAGCAGCCAAAGCGATCTTTATTTTTTTTTTAAATCATAAAAGCGCGCGCCAAGCGCTGTGTCAGCCAGTGTTATGGCGAAATGGGCCGCTTGGATAATTGCCGCGCATTTTGACTGACTTGGGAGGCCCACCGCGCCAACCTGCTGGTAAGTACAAACACCGCTCAAAAGGCCAGCAATGGACCTAGCCCAGGCGTATGCGTGCGCGCTCTCATAAGGTCTGTATCCCTGCCCGCTGACCTAGGGAGACAGCTATGTGCGCTTCCTTTCCTTTCGTGAATGTCTCAGAGGCGTCAAGACCACCCGTGGATTTTCGTCAGCACCGGCTGGTGGGGAGGGCCAGCGCAGCAGCAATAACCAGTAGACTACCGGACTAGGCGGCCCACCCACATGTTCAAGAATTTTCAGCAAATAAATATGTTTTCAATCAATCAATCATCAATTGCGAGGTAGGAGGTTAGTAGCGCTTTTCGCGCAAGGAGGGAAATTGATGAAGAGGATGACGTGCAATGCACAGCGCGAAAGTGTGACAGTTTAACACTTTTCAGTTGTGGCGATAGCATAGTGCTCTCGTGCAGTGACCAGCGAAACTGATATGTTCATGCCACCACTTGTTCAACAGACAGTCGCGGCCATGTTGACTTTATTTCTCCGGGTATCTGAGAAGCTTCACACAAGTATGGCGTTTTTAGGATTGCTAGTGAAACAGTGATTTCTCACTAAAAACGGTGCTAGTAGTGTGTCGAGCCCACAACGTAAGTTGCACCTCGTTTAATAATTTTGGTTTCCACCAAGCTGATACCTCAAAGGTGTCATTCAACGAATTGATATCGCTCTCGAGTTAGAAGTGTGCTTACGTGAACACATGATGGTTTGGTTTGGTTTGGTTTGGTTTGGTTTATTGGGATTTAACGTCCCAAAGCAACTGAGGCCATGAGGGACGCCGTAGTGAAGGGCTCCAGAAATTTCGACAACCTGGGGTTCTTCAACGTGCACTGACATCGCACAGCACACGGGCCTCTAGAATTTCGCCTTCATCAAAATTCAGCCGCCGCGGCCGGGATCGAACCCGCGTCTTTCGGGTCAGCAGCCGAGCACCATAACCACTGAGCCACCGTGGCGGCACATGATGGTTTGGTTTATTGTTTATCGAGTTTAACTTCCCAGTGCGACTCAAGCTATGAGGGATGCCGTAGGGCCTTCAGCGGTGCGCGGGCGATGAAGACCCAAATAGAACCGCGCGTAGCCGCGACTTTCCCTGCACTAAGCCGCAGGCTTTCCACCAATGCCCAGGGCATTTACGCGGCTTCTCTATTTGGCCTAGCTAGCATACTCCAACACGAAAACTCGCGGTTTGACATAGAAGCAAGCGCATGCGCGTTCAACCCACTGGAGTTTAAAACAGCTGCCGTTGGTCCGGAGGATGATGGTTGAAAATTGTATGCAACTCGGCGAGACACGAGGCCAGCTCGGTGCCTGGGGCGGATTGAGGATGGACTCGTGCGGAACATGGATTCATGTAAGAAGCAGCGCAAAATGCCAGAGTTAAACTATATATAGGTCGAGGGACATGTGCATCGATGTGGCTTCCACCCTAGTCCCCTACCAACAAATTTTTTTTTAGAACGAACACAATGAACTCGACGACCCGATCTGAAAGTGGTCACGTGACTTTTGTTGGGGGACGGAATGGGAAGGGAGAGGGACTTAACGCTTGACTTATCGTCCTCAGTGTTCGAGGGAATCCGGGAAACTGCAGGCTGTTTTGAGCAAACAGAAAGGACGCAATGTTTATATCGGTACGAAGCGAATGTGCGCTGGCTGCGTTCGAACACGCAAAAGCCTCCAGGGTCGATACAGAAAGACTACGTAGCATTGCGTTTTTTTAAACATAGTTGACGCTCAAGTAAGCAAGGACTATACTGTGTGAATTAGTAAGCCTTCTATATTTTAAAACATTGTTCAAAGAAAGAAACGGCAAAAGAAAGGTGCAAAAGAAAAAGAAAGAAGTTGCACACGTGTACAAATTCAAGATAGACACAAAAAGCGGTCACGTCTTAGAGAATACTGACAAATAAAAGTGAGAGAACAATAATAAAAAAGTCGCATTAGTACACCTTAATGTTAGAAATTATTCAGTTTAATAATGTGTGGTTTTATAATTCAGTGTCCGGCTTTTGATTCATTATTGCAAAGTGAAGTGTATACACTTCGAGCGTTCCACCAGCAACACCGATGAAACATGGCCGTTATATGGGCTAAGAAAAAAAGAAAGATAACTCGACGCTAATTTATTTACTTTTTGGTGTCTGCTGCCGTTCTATTTTTCTCGTGCAAGATAAATTACAGACAATACTGATTTTATTATTATTATTATGGTCCGGCTGCCAGCAACGGCTCGGATATGAAAGAATTCCGGCGCTAAACTCTCCGCAGGGTTGACGTGGAAAGAGAGGCTTAACAACGCCATTTATAGAGGGAGTTTATTCACTGGCACTGACACTGCAAAGCCCAAAGAACCTCAGACGCCCACGGCTGGCTACGTTGAACTTTACATGAGGAGTTAAAGTGCACTGTTACGTCACTAATGAGCAGCAGCGAAAGATCACTCTGGCAGGTTCTAAAGCGAAGTCCAAGCAGAGGGCTGCATCACTGTAGCGTTGTTAGTGGAGCGTTGTAACGCCACCTGACGCACGTACGGCTCATTTGCGTTAGTGCATTCACCTGCTAAAGACAGCGCAACGCTGACTCAGGCTGTTTCATCTATCCGCGAGCACACGTCATTACTTCTGCCAAACGACGCTCTGGGTATGCTCGCTTCAGTGTTACCGCTCGCATCTGAGCATTCGAACCCTCAGATACAGCTGGAGAAGGGGGCTCGACGAGTAGCCTTTTGTACCAAGATTTTTTTTCATTCCGTGTCTTCACATCCCCAAAGGACACCTGTACACTGTGGAAAAGCGATAGGTGAAGAGAAAAGTGATTCAGGTCACTTTTAACCTTCTAACACTGGCTACACAGTTAACGGGCGCTTTTGCTTTTCGTCTCAATTGAAACGCTGCCGCGACTTCAATTCGCCAAATTGGGCTCATATAAAATGTTGAGGGCACACTTAAGCTCCGCCTTAAGGGTATGACGCGGCAGCTAATGGGTCAATACCCGAATATGCAGAAGGTCATTCTCTGCTTCGCATTCACAGATCCCTGGGAGTCCACATACCACTTCCTGGTGCAATGGTGCAGCGGTTAAGTGATGCGCCACCGCCCTGCGTTGGCAGGTGCTCCCAGCGGTGGGCCTTGTGCAACCCGGGTTTCTCTTCCCGAGCGACCAATCATTAAATTAACTGCCATCTGCCAAGGTGGGCAGTTTGCTTACTATCCGATGGGCAGTTTGTGATGGCGCCTCAAGGTCACGTGACCTACGTGGCCCACCTGCCTCCTAGGTTGCTCTCTGGACACCACCTGCTACAGACATGCTCGATATTTTTTGCTCAGAACGAAGACACCGGATTTTCTGCAGAACAAGGTCTTTAACACTGTCGCCTTAAAAGCAAAGTCAATGCTACGGCTGCGAGGAAGTTCTACTATTTGGATAGTGTACGCTGTAAGAAATGACTGTGATTAAAAATCTGCAGGTAAGGCAAAGTAGTTTATTACGAGTGTTATGCAACCCTTTTCACTAAGGCTCACGCAAGTACGCAGGAACTCAGAGACGAGATCAGTGTTCAGAATACCAAATGTGTGAAGCAGGCCGTATCTTCCGTTTTTGTGTGCGTGTGTTTGTGTGTGTGTTTGTGTGCGCGTGCGTGCGTGCGTGCGTGCGTGCGTGTGTGTGTGTGTGTGCGCGCGGGCGTGCGCGCGTGTGTGTGTGTGTGTGTGTGTGTGTGTGTGTGTGTGTGTGTGTGTGTGTGTGTGTGTGTGTGTGTGTGTGTGTGTGTGTGTGTGTGTGTGTTTACAAAACCATTTTTTTCTAGCATTATTGCGATTTGAGCATCTTTGCAGGCTATATACTTTTCTGCTTGTGTACTTCGATTCCCCTGCGTACACTGATCAATTGCTCCTTGAGCTACAGTGGGGAAGGGCACAGGCCGCGCCTCACACTGAGTTTGGCGGGCCTGGCTTGGGCTCCGTACAGTAAGAAAGTAGCGAGCCCGGACCAAGCCCAGGCTTGAAGGCGCGGGTCTTGACCGGGCTCGGGCTTTAAAGTGAGACCTGTGCAGGTGTCCTTGTAAAGCCTAAAACGAATTTTTTTTTGTCTCCCAAAATCACGCGAAAACAAGGCTGTTCTTCGCATACTCTGTAGTGTTCACCAAACCCCTGAAGTCCAAAGAGTCACTTCGAACGAATGAAGGGTGGAGACTCCATGGATAGGGCCATGCTCTTCTCGGCAACATCAACGCTGATTCACGCCTTGTTTCCTCAATGAAAGGGCCGTCAAAGTGTCACATATATCACGTCATTGCTAGAGCGGTCGCCATCGGAAAAACACATCCTGACAAAAAACTTTTTTCGTTTCTTGAGGGATGTTATTACCCTGTTTCTTCCTAAACAAACCCACGCGATGTTTCAGGGCTCTGTAGTAAGACGAAATATAACCTCTTCCTTTCACAATTCAGCACATGACTCTTTTCGCAGACCTCAATATCACTCTCGAACAGCGAGGCTCTCTCGACTCGCCGATCCGTCGTCTGCAGGGCTTGGCGATGTCGCTCCCTCATCTCTCTAGACGAAAATATAAACACACAAACACTACGCGCGTACCAGCGAGAAAGAGCGCTTCCTGTGGACAAACCACCGTCCGGTCTGTTTTCTTTTCCCCCACGCTAAGATATCTCGATATTGATAGCCACCGGAAGCGGAGATGTCAAAACGTGGCGCCCATCGCATTCGGTTGCTCCGACGTCTTCTCCCTCCGTCCGCCAGGCGGCGCTCCGGTCATCTTTCCACAAAGCGAGAGCGATCTGCTTCTTCCTTGCAGCGCGGCGTGTAGGATGACAACGACGACGATTTATACGATGCGCACGGGCGCAAGAACGGCTCGTTTCCTTCACCGCGGTCTGAGATCGCATTTCGCATCTGTCTTCGATTCATGGCCTGAAAAAGGAAAACCAGCGTTTGCCATTAGGCGTAACAGGCGCATTGCTTGCTGACTGTCGTTCCCTGAATATGTAGAGTTGCGGTAAAGACCTATTCGTAAAACCTTTCACTAGACGTGAACATATTTTCGCTGTCAGAAATGTAACCATGTTGTTCCACGTGTATCAGTGATAAAACGACGTGCGACACATGCAAGCTTGTAGAACGAGTAAAGATAGAAAGTCAACATAACTTGTGTGCTCGTTTTAGTGTGCTTGTTATTTTTATATGAGCCGCCGCAGTGGCTCAGTGGTTATGACATTCGGCTGCTCACCCTAAAGACGCGGGTTCGATCCCAGCCGCGGTGGTTGAATTCAGGCGAAATTATAGAGGGCCGTGTACTGTGCGATGTCAGTGCACGTTAAAGAGTCCCACGTGGTAAAAATTTCCGGAGCCCTCCACTAGCGCGTTCCTCATAGCCTCAGTCGCTTTGTAAACCCCCTTAAGCCTATTCTAATAGAAGCACTGCGCCACAATGCAGCCATTATTCTTTGCTGGCCTCAGACTTGCCGACAATCCTGATTCAAGTTTCCATTCTTGGAGTAAAACTTTGTCGAAAAGCTAGAGTATACATCAGTCAAACGCGAATGATTCGCATGCTGACGGGACCCTTTAGGTGTTCGCGAGACCTCTCGGTATCCAAGACTGTGGTAGGCGATGTCGACAGTATCGATGCATAATGAGTACCAAGTCGCAATTTCTGTGATGACGATGACAATAGGCTGTTGCTGGCGTAGTTTCATTTTAGTATAAGATTCTAACGTGCGTGTCATTTTTAGGCAATTCTTTACGGAAGAAAGGTGCACAGTGGAATCGAGTAAATGCGGTATCTCGGCCGCGAACCGAATTGAAGCCTCTGAACTTGGCCGCAAGAGGAGAAGGCCGCGTCCATAAAGAAACCACACCAGGTGTTTAACGCGGGATAAGTAAAAATCTTGCGCTGAAAGCAGTCGGATATAAGATCGAAAATAAAACTACTAAGCTCGTACAGTTTAGTTTTGTATATTGGGGTTTAAAGTCTGAAAGCAACTCGGGCTATGAGGGACGCTGTAGTGAAGGGCTCCGGAAATTTCAACCACTTGGCGTTCTTTAACGTGCACTGACATCACGCAGTACACGGGCCTCTAGAATTTCGCCTCCATCAAAATTCGCTAAACTCTCAAGTATCAGCAGCTGTCTTGCTGAGTTGGCCTCGGCTGGATTTTATGAGAAAGATTCCGCGCATATCTATTCTTCGCATTTAGTGCTCTTTTCTGACTCACTGTGCAGCGTAAATGATGTTGAAGATGCTACATGTGTCGAAGGAGGAGGATGGAGAAAGGTAGATAGGCATGTGATGAAGATGCTCAAGATAACGACAAGGAATCCAGAGTGCTTAAGATGAAGGAAGATGATTTACCAGATCAAGGGAACTGAGACATCAGACTGGTGCGCTGGCTTGGCGGCTATCGTGTTCCGACTGCTGAACCCGAGAAAGCGAAATCGAACCCCGACCGGACCAGACGCATTTCAATAGAGGGGAAATGCTGAATAAGCCTGCTTTTTTGTGCGATATCAGTGCCGATTAACAAACCTCAGGGGGTCGAAATTAACCTGGAGCCCTCGACTATAGCGTCCCTCGTAACCCCTGTGCCTCTTAGGGACGTTAAACCATACCTACCATGCCATACCGTACCGTACTGTACGCACATACATCATTCCGGTAATTCAGACAGAAGATGAAGTCTGCCGTTTGCTTTAATTAAACTCATGCCGTTTTTTTGTTCTGCACAGCAGACAAAAGTTTCTTGCGCACCTGTGTGTATCCGTCACCAGGAGAAGTCTAGCAGTAACTTCAAGGTAACCAGAATAAAACAACGAAACCACGCTGAAAGGAGACATCTCTTTCACTCAGTCACTCATTCTAATCACACCCCTCTCTCCTTCGCTCCCTCCCTCCCTCATGTGCGCGCGCGAACGCGCACAGCGACGGCACCAACCTTCTCATCGATTTCTCCGGGGAATCCCATTTCCAGCGCTTCCCGGAACCTTCGCCGAGACCAATGTTCACTCTGGGCGCTCATAAACATCAGAACACAGCACAACGCGGCTGCGCGGATGTCCCCTATGCGTTTACTGGGCTCACGACGGGGATCGCACATACAAGCATGAGGCGAAAGACATTCAGAAGAACAGAGGGATTCGTAGGATCGGCGGGGTGCACGTATACAGAAACTTGTTATGGTGCACAGTCTCCGCACTTTCGCCGCATCTGGGAAACGCACAAAGCGATGTGGATGCAGGACACACAAACAGAAAAGAAAAAAATTCCAGGTGACGGGATAACAAAACAACATGGCGAGAATTGTGTGAGTAAAGGAAAGGAAAGGAAGCGGAGCCGGTACACACAGCGGTGATGAAAGATGCACGACTCAATCGGTAGGGGCTGTTTTTCCTTCGGGCTCTTCGTGACTCAAGACGAAAGCGGATGAGAGTAGATACCTTTAGCATACCGTGCACCGTGTTACCGTTACCGGAGTACCGGGAGCCCGCCCACCGCCGGTGAGCACGTGCTGATTGGTCCCTATGCTGCAGGCGCGCACGCATGGATAGATGGATAGATGGAGAGGAGCGCCCCCTTTGAAACGGAGTGGTGGTAATTGCCACCATGCTCAGGTTTTTTTTCCTTATTTTTGTTCGTCTGTGTTGTTAATTCTCATTAAGATTCGCCATCTTCTTTCACTACGGTGTCCTACACTTCTAGCCTGATGTCACCTCTCTCCTTTTCAGCCACCAATCCTCCAATCGCTTTTTGCTAACTTCCACTGCAGATCCATTTACATGAACATTGTAATCTTTAAACCCTAGGGCCTCAGGAAGAGTGACTGTGCCTTCATCGACATCCGGATGGATACCATCACATTTGAGCATGAGGTGTTCAATTGTTTCTACAGATCTACCACACACAGCACATGTGTCATCATCTTCGTTCAATCTTTTCTTTTTGTAGCTCCGCGTTCTAAGACACCCTGACCTAGCTTCAAAAAGTAGGGCACTGCCTCTTCTGTTATATAGGAAATTTTTTTCTGATCTGCCTTTTTCAGTATCGATATAGTTTTATACTATGCTATGCTACACGCTATGCTAAACTACGCTGCGCTACACGCAGCTGCCGGGTACCTGGCGCCATCTGGTGCCGTCAAGGCGATTTGCGCATGCGCATTGGCTGCGGGCGGGCTCCCCTTACTCCGGTAACGGTAGCGGCAACACGGTGCACGTTATGCTAATGGTGTCTAATGTGTATATTTTTACGCAGTTGGCCGAAGAGAAAACTCGCAATGATATCGTTGAGGAAAGAACCAGTAAAGGCAAATTCCTATTTGGCTAGGCTAAAGTTTGGTATATTTTTCTGCTTAGATATGGCCTTTTTATGGATTCAGAAACTACCAGAAGTGCTTGATGTGTTTCGTAGCACGGCCAGAACTAGTTGTTCACGTGCAAACAATGTATTAGAGAAAGGAAAACTTCAATGTTTCAGTGAAATTATTACGTAGACAATGGAAGCGCGGTTTTGTTTTTCCCGCCAGATTCAGGCTCCTGCACGAATAGCAATATGATAATGATTCCAGGTTTTCGCGCAGTCGTCAAAGTGAGAGCGATACTTAGCGAAATAATGGGTTGCTTCGCGAGAACAACGCTGAAAACATCGGTAATTACGAGCGAAGGAGACATAATGAACAGCCTCGAAGATTTTCTCGCATCAGACAAGTGCAGCGTTCTAGACGCTACTGCGACAGCATATAAGAGACGGTCATTACCAAATTCATCCCTCATAATATCAATTCGCGAATTCCAGGCTTCTTGGCAAGTATGGCATCGGTATAGCTATCGAAACTGGCCATCATGGAAACGCCAGACAATCACGACCAACTTTAGTGCCAAATACCAATTTTTTTAGACAGTCTATAGACTTCCCATACACTTTTAGAAAGTCTATAAAGTCTATGGACTTTCATATAAAAATCCTAGAGAACAGTCTATAGGCAAACCAAATGCTATAGACAGTTTATAGACAATCTGTTGATTTATAGCCATACACTTTTAGTAGACTTTTTTCTATAGACAGTCTATAGACTTTGAATAGACAAAAAGAAATATCTATAGGAAGGCAATAGAATCTATAAGAAGTCTATAGACGGTCTATAGACCATTTTTATAAGGGAAATTATTCGGGAGAGCATTCTTACGTGTTTGCGTGGCAGTTTTGTGAAGCGCTCGCTGTACGCACGAGGCATCGCGTCGAAGGTGGAAATGTCACTCAAACCGACACAAATGCAAGCGCAAGCAGCGCGTGCTTTCGCGAGAGGCATGGCGAATAGCTGTAAGCTTGTCTCCAGCGTGCCACTAATGAGGAACCGCTGGCGTTACGGGAGCGAAAGTGCTCCCGCCTCGAGGGTTTTCGCGGCTGCTTCTAATGCAGTATACCCCTGTTACAACGCTATCCGAAAAGAGGGTCATTCAACCAAGGTACAAACGAACGAAGTTGCGCTGTTTTGCGATGTATCAATGAGCAAACTTTCTATTCGCGCTTTAGGAGTTGACGCGTTCAGCACTCCTTTCACGGCTGTAACTCCCACCACTGCGCGCTAGTCACTTGCGCAGGTTACCAGTGAGGCTGCTAATGACGTATCGTTCCGAGCGCGAACAAGGCGTTCTTTTGAGAAGCAGCATTCGCGCAGCGTTAGCTGTTTTCCTGTACTGGCCGTCAATGAAACAGAAGCGAAAAAAACTTTGAGATCACTGCGGCGATCCGCATTGGAGCAATGCAAAAGCAAAACGTCCACATGCTATATCGACGTCTGTGGCTGTTCTGACGCCTATGTACTATATCGACGTCGATGGTTATTTTGACGTCTAAGCGAGTTTTGTCGCGTTTAATTACTGAACTAATACAACCTCATTAATGAAATTTTTCCCACGGATGCATTTTATCACACACTCTATGTCACAATCAGACTTTCACGCATTTATCTTAAGAGAACGATGTAATTATGCGGGCAAAACTGCGGACACTTCTTTCTGGTGCAACAGAGCCATATAATGCTCTCGCATTAATAAAAGCAGTAAGTGTAAGTTGAGAAATACGTGGACGAACGTCGCTTTTTGAGCGTAGAGACAGCTGTGCCCAAATGCTTTTTCTGCATCGAGGCTTACAAACCTCTTGAACGCTATGGGCATGTCTAGCGTCCCTTCGCGCACATTTAAGTTACCCCTCATGTAAAGCCCTCACCCGAGGGCTCTTGAGGAATTTGTAATAAATAAATAAATAAATTACCGTGCTGGTTACCAGGCCAGCATCGCGACCTACGTGAATAGTCGATAGCCTGGCTGTTTTTACACTCGAAACACGAATACGCCTATATGGGAGTAATAAGGGTGTATAAGCTGTCCTCTAGTGCACTCCCGTATATAAAAGGCATTGCGCTAGAGGAAAGCTCACTCCCTTTTTACTCCTTCCGGTTGTGTATAGCACAGTGAGATAAAGTGAGATACAGGCGTCGCCATCGGTGGTCACTTTCGCAAGGAAACTGCGGTGCGTCGACACGACAGCTGCTGATCCCAGAGGCTAAGCTACACCGCTATTCACTTCAAAACAGTGATCACGGAGTCGTTTGCTCTGTAGACGTGATGAATTTAAATCGATTGAAGTTTAAATCCTGCATGAAACTTTTATTATCAATAAATGTGTCCCTTGCTGTTGGACAAACATCAAAATAGTCAGACAGAGCCACATAATCTATTTTTACTAAGAACAAAACTTGCATGGAGCTGTCGTCTGTGTCCATTTAAGGGCCCGTTTCCCTGTCTTACGACGTTGGCGTTGACTTAAAGCGAAGGACTGGGAGGACGAATGGGGAGGGGGAAGATGCTCCGAGCCAC
Source organism: Amblyomma mixtum (assembly GCF_055824585.1). Taxonomy (NCBI): domain Eukaryota; kingdom Metazoa; phylum Arthropoda; class Arachnida; order Ixodida; family Ixodidae; genus Amblyomma; species Amblyomma mixtum. Next base: position 43,477,812 of record NC_143019.1, on the reverse strand, counting down.
GCTGACTGGGCAGCATGCAATGGCGGCATGCATGGCGTCACTAGAACGCGCCACTGCAAAGATCCACGCTGAGTGGTCCGAACCCAGTGCCGTCACGAGTGACAGCACAGTGACGTCATGCGCACTCCACGTAGGAGGAAGAAAAAATAACGAATAAACAATATTGCATTCACCATCGCAAACAGCGCTCGGGTAATTTCTCGTTACATAGTGGTAATCGTACAGTGAGGTATTTTTGAGCTCGTCGTTTCAGAAAAATGCATATGCACGAGTGCAGCCTCCTTCGCGCAGTGTGCGCTGGATGAGACAAGTTGTGGGGGGGGGGGGGGGGGGGGTGCAGAACGTTGGAACGATGAGATGCGAGAAATGCGACGTCCTTGTCCCGCGAAAGAGAAATGCACAAGGGAAGGAGCCGCTGAACAGAAAAGTTTGGAAGCACGTCACACAAACGTCTTGTGTTGTATGTGCGGGCTCGTTAATCAACGCCCGCAAGCTAAAAGGGTCCGCGCTTTCCTCTTGTGCGGAGCCTCTAGTTGGCTGCGCACGCAGTCCTATGGCTCCCGCTTGAAGAAAACTCGACATGACGTTTCACATATTGCCGAGGGCACGGTTGTCAACGTTGCCCCGTCATAAATCGTTCAGCCCCAACAACACCCTGCGATCCTCAGTGTGATGCTCCAGACAGATGAGCGCATTTGTCAGTGAATGTGAGTTGCTTCTATGGCGTCTCGGTTGAGTTCAAAACGGGGCACCGAGGCTTTTGGTTGAAAAGGACATCTCGCCATCAGCATGCACTTCTGTTGCACTCACGCACATTCTGGCACTGCTCTGCTCTTATGACTACGAAATTTGCCCAAAGCGATCTGACCATAGGAACGCAGCATGTGTGCTTCCACTGGAGAAAATACGTTGCGTCATATTTGGCTGGTATTTGGGAAGCCCTTGGAATTAGATTTGTTTACAGATGTCCACGATGCAGTGGATCCGTGAAGGACGAAGTTTTGCAGTGTGCTCTAAGATATAGACGAGATCAATAAATGGCAGAGAATCTAAGCAGAATGAGAATGAATAAATTGGAGGGGGGGGGGGCTCGGATTCATGTGCGTCAAAATTCTTGTTTTTTCGACAAGTAATACCGTTTGAAATCTCTCCGCCTAGCGTCGAACCTACCAAACAAAGGATAACAGCCTCGACCGAAGCTTGTTCTTCACGCGAGTCGGCTCTTGTAGGCTGAAAGCTCAGAAGCTGCGATAAAAAAAGAAACCTTCTTTCTTAAAACAAACTGGACAAATAGGGTGAAAGAAAGCACGAAAGCGTAGATTCGTAATCACGACAACAACTTCTTACAGCGCTACGTCCGGTAAGAGGGGCACCAAAATTTTGTATCGATTGTTACAAGCATTATGCCTTCCGGGTCCTATCATTTTCTGATGTAGCTCTTAAGCGTCATTACTACTGCCTGATGTATGTCCGTTTGAGCGAAGAAATGTTTTTTTTTTCATGAATAGCAGAACAAATTCCAACGAAAATTAATTCGTTTAAAAGCAATATACAGTAGCACAGTAGAAGAAATATACAGTAGTAGAAATATGCAATAGCGAAAACGGCGGCTGAAGGGCACACAACGTTCAGGTAATTTCGTAAACATTGTAGAAGTTCTAGGAGCGCACGAGAGAATGAGTTTTCTGAGTGCAACACAATTCCAGATTTGTACGCTCGATAGCAAATGCCGATTCCTCGTACTGCTCAGCCGACAATCCGCCACATGGGGCACGTGGCGCCATCTGTGAGGCCACTGAAATACTAGCCGTTTTCACGACCGCCGATGCGGCAGTCTAGAAAAGCTGATGAAAGTGGCTACGCGGGCAACTTGCTAAAGAAGAGTGACAGAATAATAAGAGGAAAAACATATGACGTTACGGTCGACCTCGGTCTTCGCTGAATCCGATTATCTAGGAACCAGCAAAAGAAAAGAAAAAAAAGAAGTGTGACCATGTTGGTTGTCTTGTAGAAGCTGTCCCGAACAGCAAATGATGCGTAAAAACAGGACGGGGCAAAGGAGAAGAGATATTTACGCGAAGAGGAGACAAAGCACGTGCATGTTTTGTCTCCCTTCCAATGTTATGTTTTGTCGAGCCGTTTCGTGTACGTTAAAAAAAAAGAGAGAGAGATAGAGGCAAGAACAGGACGCGGAGGTGAACGGGATGCATAAGAGCCAAAGGGTCACCGAGGGTAGTGTGGTGGAATATCTACGGCCAAGCCCATACTGGCATCGAAAGAAAAAGAGATATATCTTAGTAAAGTGTAATATTTCTTAGTTGGCATCAACTAGCGCGTGCGTGTGCCCCTTCGAAGCACACAAACGTACATACGTGCACAAGCGTCACTCGTACAAACCACTGTAACGCACCAATGTCAAGGTGCGAAACGCGAGCGCTCGACTTATCACGTACAGTCTTAGTCAAAAGTATACAACACAAGGGGTCTGCTTCTGAGCCTTGCAGTGCGGCTCCCTTGCATACTCGGGGACCCTAATCTCACGAAAGCAGGAGTAACTTAAGTCCTCAACCCTCTAAAGCTTAGGAGTGTGTCGTTGACTGAGTGACTGTGACTGTGCCCTTGACTGTGTGACTGTGACTTTGGTTTTGTCTTGTTTTGTTTTGATTATGTTTTTGTTTTTCTGATTGTCTTTGTGGCCGGCACTCGATGCTTTGTTTAGACTGTTACTGTGACCATGACTTAGCAGTGAATTCGGTTTTCTTTTTTTATTATTATTATTTATTCCGTGGACTGCACGTTGTGCTTTGGCTGTCTGCCTGCGACTAACTTTTACTGTGATGAGGCTTTTGTTTTCTCTTCTTTTGATTTTTTTACGGCTCTGTTTATCGCCTAATTTTTTTTTTCCTCTTTGGAACATTTAGTTCTTCTTCATTTATCTTGAATTGGCGTTAAGCCTGGCAAAGCTTTGCTGGTCCAGGCATCCTCTCTCTTTCTTTTATGTTTTTTTAACTTCTCTGAGAGGACCAAGAAAAGGGTAAAAGGAGTGTCAATTGGGCTAAAGAACCCTGCTACATGACTTGGAAGCAAACCAATTGGGCTGTATATTTTTGACAAAGACTGTACACGCACGCACTTACGTTACACTACCCGAGACGGAAACATGAACCTCGGACAAGAACTCGAAAGTACCTCGTTCTTGAAAGTGGATAGCGGGTACGATCTAGGAAGACCCGACACTAGTAAAACGGTACTCAGGTCCTTTCAAGTGTAGCTCTGACACTGTCCCATTTCCTGTTCCCGAAGACGTTTCCGGCCGCCGTAAAGCGCGATCATTTAAAGCTCCGAAGTCGGCGGAAATGCGTTCTTCTTAGTCTTCCTTCGCGTCTAACCTCTCACACACGGGATCCACTTCCCTTTTTGCCCTTGGCTCTCGCTATGTGTGGTCTACTGAACAGAGGAGTCGAAAGTGCGGCTTTCAGCGCAGTTGCACTGGCTGCGTGGTATAGCATCCTAAACGACACTGCTGCGCTTTCACTGGAGGGCCATTGCTTACTAACTTTATTTTACTGCACCTGCAGACGCCGCCATTTTCGCTATTCCTTCTTAGAGAGCGCTGCTAGTCACTTTGCGAAACGATAACAATATGCATATACATTTAGTTTAGCTTTAAAATATATCTTAGGAACGCTGTTACACAGACGTTCCCACGATAACATAATATAAGACAGCTAAGTGTCATTGAGCGAGTTTTATTGGCGCCAACAATACGAAAAGAACATGGGGAAACAGAACCGTCCGTGCTGTAGTGACACGTTTGCAGGACCATGCATGTGCGCGCTTTTCTTATCAAGCACGAAGCCTAGATTTCTAAAATCGAATTTTCGAGGTCCAGGACGGGTTATAAATGCGAGGCGCTGTTTTTTAATGAACATCGCTGAGCAAACATGAGTAAAGGGTGCATTTCAAAGGTGAACAGTAATGGGCATGACTTTTTTTTATAATGGCCTTGTTACGACATCATAAGTGCTTTGTAATCCACAGGGAGGCGAAGGAGATATAATTTCTTGTGAATTCTATTTAAATCAAATTCTTATTGCCCATGGCTATTGTGATTGGAATCAGTCAGTAGACGGTTGGATGGTTAGGATGGAATAGAGTCTTAGTTAGTTAGTTAGTTAGTTAGTTATATTGATTTTTATGGCGCAAAAGCAACTGAGGCTATGATGCGCCAAACACAAGGTTAGAGTTTTTGTTAAAGGTGAAGCTTTTATACTTAGAGTTTGTTTAAAACGTTGGCTTCCTTGAGAAACCTAAAAATACATGAAATGTCAACCAGTGCTCGATCACCTAAGAGTAGCATGGGGTGTAATGGGATGCTTTCCCTGTAAAATGTTGTGAAATATTTCTTTCTTAGTTCTTCTAGTTTTATGCATGAAATTAAAATGTGGTTCACTGTGAGTTCAGCACCACACATTTCACAGAGAGGTTTGTTTTGTTTGGCTAGCAGAAAGTTGTGCGTGAGGTGGGTGTGTCCAATGCGGAGCCGACATAAAATAACTTCGGTAAAACGTTCTTGATGCCTACATGATTGCCATTCCCCTAAAATTGGTTTCACAGAATGTAATTTGTTGTTTACGTGATCTTGCCATGCGGCCTGCCACTTATTTCTGAGTTTACTGTTGATAAACTTTAAGGAATCCCTGTGCGGTATGTTCACTTGCTTTATTTGGCCATTCCGGGCTTGTGCAGCGCATACATCTGCTTTCTCATTACCTACGATTCCAACATGGCTAGGAACCCAGCAGAATTTAATGTTATGTTTTTGTTTTGTGATTTTAACAATGTTATGTATGATGTTACCTATTATGGGTTCAGCAGCATTTCTGGAGTGCAGTGCTTTGAGCATACTCAGGGAATCGGTGTAAATGATGCTATTTTTGATATTCTCTCGTACTATTTTTTCCACAGCTACAAAGATGGCATAACACTCAGCAGTAAAAACCGATGCGCATTCTGGTAGTCGCATTATCTGTTTGTTTTTTCCTTGGATTACTGCACTTCCAACGTGACTTTCTGTTTTTGAGCCATCGGTATAAAATTCAATGTAAGTGTCATACTTTTCTTGTAGTGCAAAGAATTCCTGTAATATGTACTCATTTGGCGTTTGCTTTTTATCTAAATGTGTCATTGTGAGGTCACATACTGAAGGCAGGCTGTACCATGGTGGTAAATATTCATTCCTTTGTGCAATATTCGGTAGGGCATCTAGTACTGTTAGCTCTTCACATTTATCTTCAAAGCGCAGCAGTAATGGTCTGATAGAATGTGGTTTGTTGATGAATAGAGTCTTATGAATATATATATCACAAAGATATATATCACAAAGAGTTTACATATATTACGTGATTTTCATTTACTGATTACGAATAAACTGGGGGCACAATTCTCGGTTAACTGCGGCGAGAAAACATCGCGCCCCGAAAAAGGCGACTTCAATGTTGTCGCTTCCCATTTGTGCACATAATTTGAAATTCATCTGATATTTAAACCTGCGCGAGGTTAAAAAAATTTATCATTAAAAAAAAGACAAAAGAATGGATCCTCAGCAGTTAGGACTCAAGTGACCGCACTGCAGACGTTTCTAGATAGTTTTCTGCAAGCAGCATTACATTGGTTGGATCGTCCCGAGTCGTAGTGTTGAATGCAAAAATTGTGCTTCTAGTTTTATGATTTGTTCGTTGTACAAGAATTTTCATCTTCCATGTTTTCTTCATTTCAATTCTCTACGAATAGCTCTTCGACCCTGAACTGCTTCGCTTTCACAACAGACACATAGCGACTTCTTTCCGTGCAATTTTATTCCTTTCTGCAGTCGCAAAACGAGACTACTTCGCTCAAAAGAGGCTGCCCCCATCCACGAACAAACACCAGTTCATCACGAAATTTTAAGATAAATGCGGTTCTACCTAAGCTAGCTCTAGATGGAGTCCTCTGTAACGCCTACATGCTTCATAAACTGAATCACCCCCTCTGGGTCAAAAAAATCACCAATAGCAGAATAAGTGTATCGCCGGTTTAAGGATTTTCTATACTCTCCTGGAATGCTAATTTAACTAAGGGTTTCCCTGTTCATCCTTAGATCACCACAACTTGTGAACCCCTGTTGTTAGCGGTTGTTAGCGTGTGGCTTCTGTTCCCTTGATCGTGGTCACATGATCGTATTTATAATCTTCATAGTGGGGGCGGTAGCATACCCCTCCCGTTTACAGCCCTGTGAAAGTAAATGTCGTTAAGAAAACCAGCCAAGCCCACGACATTCGGTTCAGAAACTGCTTGACGGCCTAGAAGATACCAGTCCGCTCATATAGTTTTCAGCATCCGTTCCAAGAGCTGAGCACATATCTTCCACTGCTAAATTTATTTTCCAGTTTACTTGTCAGTGGACGTTGTGCACGCTATTGAGTAACGCGGTGTGTGGCTACATATTTTTTTATATAAAAAAGAGAACAAGCGAAAGTGTTTACCGCCTTGCTTCAGAGATCAGCTGGATGTGGTCAAACTGGACAGCACACTTTTGCACACGGCCTTTCACGGAACAAAACTAGCCAAGATAGTCATGGAAAAAGAGAATGATCCACACGGCCCCACAAAAGAATCTTACAAAGTTTCTAAGTAATAGAACCAGGTGAAAATCGCACTGGGGACAAAGTTTTGCCAGCGTCTAACTCCCGCAGCCGTTGAAACTTGCCGCATTAGCCGCGGGCTTTCACAAGAGCTGCGATACCCTGTAAAGCCGTCCCCAAGAGGGAAAGCCGCTGCCTTCACGTTGTTGCCGGCTTTTGGGACTTTAAGACGGTCAAAGTGCTTCATCCGGCACTCCGGAAATTATTTGTGTGGATGTTTCCCCTTCTGTCCTTAGCGCGAAAATTTCTCGAAAATAAGAGCTCAGCCTGTCGCTTGTTCGCGTCTTTGAAGGCTTTTTTGAGGGCGATAAATCATTATTTATTTCGTTTTGCTTTGCGCAGGACGCGTCGTAGCGACCACACTTAAGACGGGACAGCGCTAATCGCTGAGAGAAACTCGGCTCTTCAGTCGGTCGTGGCGGGCTTAAGAACCGAGCAGCACTTGATAGCACGCCCTGTTTGAACTGCCAAGATCGTCGTTTTGAACGAACTCTGCTGAAACAAATGAAAAGGGAACAGAATAAAGCGTAAAAAGACACCACTAAGCAAGGCTTACTCGATGAAAAACTATAGTCAGTTTATCCGTTTTAGGCTACACACCGCCGGCGGGGTTTGAGCTCAAAGTGTTGGGCCATCGTAGTTGAGCCCGAAAGTACTTTATCATTTTATTGAAGTCATCGCACCTTTCTCATGGAACTTTTTCAATAAAAGTTCGGTACGCTGGCATCATGCTTAAGCCAGGCGCCGAGCTGATCGGCCCAGCGTAAGCTCCACACGCAGCCCAGCGCGCGGTGGTAACCAACTCAGACTTGCCCAGGCTTGCCCAGAGTCAGCGCTGACGGCCGCTGAGAAGCCGACGTTCTGGCGGAGCGGGTGATGCAACCACCGGTCAACCACCGTAGGTAAAAAAAGTGAGCCCGAAGGTCACAGTGAGAGCATGGAGGCCCGATAGGAGGCCCCATTGCCCAGCGATCGAATCTCCGTCGTTCGAGACAGCCCGTCTCGAGAAGCAGTTATGCGGTCGGCCTTTGTGCCGAACTTTAGTACTGCCATGCAGATATTCTCTATCAAGCCTTTTTTGTTTTTTCCGCCGTCGACTTCACTCAGCTGCCCAGCCCTGGCGTGGACGGCGCGCTGACTGCCAGGAACTTAGTCGCTCTTCTATGACGACCACAACACCTCAACGGCCGCCAGAAACAGCGCGGCTAATGGCTGCCAAACGCAAGCCGTAGAGGCGCAGTGGTATGTATTTCAGGGCCTCAGTGGTATGTATTTCAGGGGGGAAACCTGCAGCTTAGGGTGAGTTGCGTGGCCCATATCTTTCACGAAAAGCAAATCACAACCTCGATGGAAGTGCCGTGCCTTTGTTGTTTCTTCCCCAGAAGGAAGAAACCATTGTATCTCTCCAATATTAAGAATCCAAAAAGCTGCCAAACAATGTTTCAAATAAACTGTGACAGGCCAGAAAAGAGATGCTAGTAGGAGTCAATATTTTTCTGTACAGATGCAGAGAGCTGAGTGGAGCGATAATTCTCTTGCCTGCTACTAAAGCGTCCTCCACGATTTCATGGCAGATGTGATCCTGACGTCTGAAAGTACATTGCATGTGATTAGGTTCAAGAATACGAACTCAATTCCGGTAGTACAGAGCCTGGTCGAAAGAAAGTGCAACCTTAAATGAACTGCTGTCGTCTCCCAACCTAACATTCCAACGTTTCCCAGTTTGTCTCGCATAGTTCTTGCCGAGCGACAACCGAATGCTGCAAGCAGAATGAAAGAAGTTTTATCTATGTATGCAAGAAGTCATAAACGCTCTTAGACCGCTCTCGAATCTATTATGTTTTGAAAATGCTTTTGATTTCAGAAAAAAAATGTAATTTTTCCCCGAACGAGTTATAACAAGAACGCTAGCTTTAGTGCGCGCCGTATTCGCATAAAGCCTGACGGTAAAACCGGTGGCGCTGGCAGAACTTGCGAGAAATAAGAGAGAAACAAGAAGGGTCGAAAAGCACGAAAACCATCTTTTTTTTTTGATCCACGTACCAAACAGAACACACCTAGTGCTGTATCCACATGCTTCATACTTGTTTTTCTGTGCGATGTCAGTGCACGTTAAAGAGCCCCAGGTGGTCGAAATTTCCGGAGCCCTCCACTACGGCGTCTGTCATAGCCTTAGTCGCTTTGGGACGTTAAACCCCATTAACCAAACCAAACCTGTTTTTCTCGCCGGAGGCTAACTTTAATTTTTTACAGAGGAGTAAAGGAGAAATTGATTTAAAGGTCCAGTGGTCTGATTTCCAAGGAAAAAACTGCGTCATCTAAAACTTTGCTGCAGCAGACTATAGTCAGAGTTGTCTTTGCCCCACCTGCCGCCTTGTGTTGTGTTGGATGTCAGGAAGGTAAACAGGACCGGCTTCGTAAGATGAGGTATACACCGGGGTCACATTGAACTGTAGTTCAAGCGAGATTGGATTGGATTGGAGTAAACTTTATTTGTGCCTGCAGTTGGACGCTCGCGCGCCCCGACGAGGGCCTACGTCGTCTACGAGGCTGCCGTTACTCGGCGCGGGTCTCCGCTCGCCGTTGCCGGCTCGCTGGAGATAGTCCTGGCAATATAGACAGTGAAGAGAGTAAGTTGTGACCTTGTTTACTGTCGTCGTGGACAAGGAATAGCCGTGCCTTTGTGTTTGGGTCGCCACAATGAACTCCCGTCAAGCTCAGGTCGACAAGTGAGTCAATACATCCAAAGGAACACGTATTTACGCTCCACGTGTTACGTATCTTATTGCTACCTAAGCTCATGGTGATTAAGGTTTCCAGCAAAGGACAGGACACGACTCGACTTGTTGACTTGCGTCTTGTCTGAGCGGGAAAACTCAATATCTGAGACTCTACGCGTGGAGTTTGGGACTCCAGGAGTTTGGTACAACGACGGGTCATCATTTCGATTTTCGAGTAACATTTCGAGTAACAGTAGTTTCTTTCCTGACTTTTTTTTTTTTTGCTTGCGCGAACTTCCAAGTCGTTTTCAATTGCGCTTGCCCGCTTCTTTTTTTTTCTCCGCCTGAATTCGTCGAGAGTTCGGAGCGCAAACTTGTGCACACACCCCGAACACTAAGCCCAGAATGATGAGACCTCGCCTGCCGCTTTTTATCTTTATTTTGTATTCCATCTGCCTCAATATATTCTTAGACGACTCAGGGGAACGCAACTTCTTTTACGACGAATTCGATGAAGACGAAAACAAGAAGAAGAAGAACAAGACGAAAAGAAAACGATGGCTGAAGTACTGAAACTGAAAGGGCGGGCCAAAGGCATTAAGCAACGCACTGTGTGTGCATTATGCATCCAAAATGCAAGAAAGATAGGTTTTAAAAAAGAAGAGCCAGTCAAACAAATAAGGGCAGCTATGGTAATGACTGCATACCGCGCATGTCACTTGTACCCACAGTGACCAGTTCGTACTTGGAATGGAACAAGCTACTGTTGAGACGCGGGCTCTCAGTTGCCGTCGGGACGCGGGTCCGCTGTCGCCGACCAGCCGGAGCAATGAAGAGACGGGGGGTTAAGGAGCAGCGTGAAAAAAAGGTATATGTATTTACATATTTACAAGTAGCGAGAAGCACGATACATGGCACGATGTATCTCAACAGGAAAAAGACACAGACACAGGAGACGGGAGCCCTTAAATAGAGTCGCCACAGACTCCCGCCCCTTTTCATCCAATCAGGAGCGTCCTGTTGGCTGATTGGCTGGCAAGGCTAGAACGCCAACCCGGGTAGCGTTCCCGTAGCTGTCCGGCCCGAACGCACAACGCGCTCCACGATGACGACGCGCAGGCTCGGAGACGCCGGCCTGGACGCCGTCCTTGGGGAGCGTCTCTGTAGCTCACCGGCCGAACGCGCAACACTGGGAGCGTTCCGGTGTTAGAAATTCACGTTCACAACAGCTCGCCCCCGCCCGGAAAATCGTGCACGAAGGGAAGAGGTCCGCAGCCACTTCTCGAAGTGCCGAGGTCGAGGCTTAGTCTTTGTCCGCCGGCCGTCATCTGCTCGCCAACCGGTCTCTTCAGGTCTGGAAGAGAGGTGGTCTGGACAGGACACAACCGCAGCCAGCAAATGCCCTTCCATCTCCCCAGGGATCTGCCAGGCTTCTATACTACCAATACTTTCGCTGACAGGCGACAGGTTCAATCGCGAGTGCACCGTCGCATCACAGACTACTTCGCGAGTAGAAAAAAAGAAGACTACAAAACAGCAAAAAAAAGAAACAGCCCGTCCAAATCCCTTCTATTCCTTTCCCTTTTCAGAAGCATCGGCTTAAGCCATCTGCGTTGGCGTTTGCCTTTCCTTTTTTGTACTGAACCTCGAAGCTGAATTGCTGCAGAGCAAGGCTCCAGCGCAGGAGGCGACCATTTTTGCCCGACATGCGTTCTAGCCAGGTTAGAGGACAGTGGTCCGTTTGTACGATAACTTCGTACCAGACACGTAGCAGGCAAGTTTTTGTATCGCCCACACCAGGCACGCGCATTCCTTTTCAGAAGCGCTGTATGCTTCTTCCCTGGCAGTGAGTTTCCTGCTTACATAAAGGATTGGGTGTTCGTTCCCTTGATCATCGGTCTGGCAAAGCACAGCACCCATTCCCCTGTTGCTCGCGTCACACTGGATTATGAACTGTTTTGTATAATCCGGGGACTTTAACACGGGATCCTTCCTCAGGGATTCCTTTAGAGTTAGAAAGGACTTTTCTTTCACGCAGTTCCAGGCGACGCGCTCTGGTTCAGTTTTGCGTAAAGCGTTAGTGAGAGCGCTAGCGATGTCCGAGTACCGCGGGATGTATTGCGGGTAGTACCCTACAAGACTGAGAAAGGCTCTCACATCATCCTTTGTTTTCGGTGGAGGGCACGTTGAAATGGCGAGCAGCTTTACCTCAGAGCTACGCATGTCTGTCTCCCTGCGATTGTCTCTCCATTTTCTACGGGAGGAACAAGACGAGAACGATTTCCTTTCTCTTGCTGTCTTGTCCCTTTCCTTACGCCTTGCGCGCCAGACGCGACTTTCCATTTCGCGAGCGTAACGCTTCCGGTGGAACCGTCCTTTCTTTTTCTTTGTTCGTGGTGGCAAGTGACACCTTTCAGAAGTGTTTAATTTCTTGCGCACCCTTCCTTTTCGCTCGGTGTGAGGTTCGCACCTATCCGGTCTTTTGATTTTGCGTCTACTAAATGGAGCTATCTTAGCTCGGGGCTTTCTATCGCGATACCTATGCTTGTCCTGATAGCGACAAAACAACAGCCCCTTTCTTTTTAGCAGCGTGACACTCTTCAGCCGCGCCCTGCGCGGTCGCAGACCGACAGTAGCTTTAGCAAAACCGAAGGTCTTAAGTGCGCGTTGACCCCTGCGAGCTCCAGACGCCGCGCAACAATGATTCGTACCGCCCTCGGCCGCGCGTCTCCGACACCTGAGCAGTACTTTAAAAGTTGAATGCGAAGGGGGAAAGATCGAATACGAAAAAAATGCCTGGGTGCCTTCCTTTTTCAGTTCCTGAACACCCTTCCTTTCCTTTTTTCCCCAGGCGCGCGTTCTGCTGCGTTCTTTCACGCGGTGGCAGTGCGCGCTTCTTTGTGGCCCACTGCGCGTTTCACTCCTCGTGCAGAAACTTCTGGAGTGTCGCCACAATGGGGCAGGTGGCTTTCGCTTTCTTTGAACCCGTCTAGTCAGTTTGGCCTGCGTGCGGTACCTATCGCATCTGGAGTGCCGTGGTGAAAGTCTTGCATGATTACTTTGTTGACGTGCCTTCACCCTTATGACGTTTTTGGCCCGTCCTTTGTCCTTTCTCTGTTGACTACCCCTTCGCTTGGCTCTCCTTGCGCGCAGCCGCTTTCCGGAAACTGCCCTAGCTGTTCTTTCTTGCACACCTCCCTTTATCGTGGTGCCTTCACCCTTCATGTCTGCTTTTTGACTCAGCACCGAGCCACCTTTCCCATTTGGATTTGAACTATCGGCTCGCGCTTTCGATGAGTCACGGCACGTCGTAACCTCAAATTGTTCCGACTGCACTTTACTTTCCGCTGAGTCTAGCAACCTGCTCTCCTGAGGATTGCTATCCGACCCCATGAAACTAAGTACCTGGCCCGAAACTTTATCTGAACCACTCCCTTTGGGTAACGTTGCGTTCTGGCCTGGCGTTTCAGCGACGAACTCAGGTGACTCACAGTCACTCTGATTACAGCAAAGCGCCTCCAATAATTGGCTACTGTTGCTCACCAGCCGCATCGAAGGAGCGTCTCCTTTCAATCCTTCACTGCGCTGGCCTGTGAGCTCACTACTCTCTTCCTGAGAGATAACTGACTCACTGTTAAAAGCAGCATCTGCTTCTGGGTTTAAACCTTCCCTGCCGTTACTTCCCTGAGCAACGGTTGTGTCCTCAGCTGACCAAGCGGGGTTCCTAGGCTGGTCGCTGACACACAGATGGGAGCGCTGCCCCCTTTTATCACTTCGGAATTTAGCGTCCGCCTCTCCTTTTGGACGGTCGTCCCCTTTTACGGCTCCGGCATTCTTAAAAACTGGCTTCGCGCCTGTTTCGTCTGCTCTATGCCTAGCGGGGTACCTTTGCTTGTACCTGTTGCTTGTACCACGACTTTCAAGCAACACGCGGCGTGACGCATACTCTTCCGCGAGTTCAGCAGCCTTCTCAACAGTGTTTACCTCGGCCCTGTCGAGAATCCACCAAAGCATTCGATCCGGAATTGTGTCATAAAACTGCTCTAGACACATGCATTCCACGATCTTCCCTGCGTCCGCGTAAACGCCTGCGCTCTTTAACCACTCCACTAAGTTTGTTTTCAAGTTATAACCAAACTCGAGGTAAGACTCTTCTTTACACTTAGTGGCTTTTCTGAAACGCTGGCGAAAAGCCTCGGCAGACAGGCGGTACTTCTTTAGGAGGCTTGCCTTCACGGTCTCATAGTCCCCCGATTCTTCCGCACTCAGTATCCCGATCGCGTCCGCTACCTTACACGGCAACAGGCTCAATAGTTGCTGTGGCCACCCATCTTTCCCAAGATTGTTTTTTTGGCATGTCCTTTCAAAGTTCACCAAAAAAATACCAATGTCCTCGCCTAGCTGGAAGGGTTGCATGAAATCTTTAATTTTGATTGTTTCCCTTCCTCCTGGGCTGGGGGATGGTGGCTGAGCGACGCCGGCTTCGGCTCTTTTCGACTCCGCGTCCAGTTTCCTTTGATCAATTTCCAGCTGTCGGCGTGCTAACTCGAGCTCCTTCTCTCGAAGCTGAAGCTCGCGATCGCGTTGCTTCTGTTCCAGCTCGCGCTGTTCCTTCTCAGCTGCTTTCCTTTCCTTAATCAATTCCCATGTCTCGATAAGCTCTTCATCGTCCGCTCCGCAAGAAATAATTGCCTCTATGATTTGCGGTTTCCGCATGGCCTTCCCAAGCTCAACCCCTAATTCTTTGCTGATCAAAATTAGATCCGGCTTTTGCAAAGATTTCAGGTCCATGATGCGCTCAGACACTCGACCGATCCCCTATCTCTTCTTAGCAATGCGTACAACAATCAGTACTCACAGCACTGCCAAAGAAAGCCTGCCAGCATTGACGCTAAATTCAAAAGCCTGGCAAAATACCTCAGGGAAGAAAGGTCGGACACTCACAGAGCCACGATCATGGGGTCCACCAACGTGGGAGCTCTTGCAACTGCGAACGCTGCTAGGCGATGCGAAGAGCTGACTTCGATCCCAGCGCTGCCATCCAGTTGTTGAGACGCGGGCTCTCAGTTGCCGTCGGGACGCGGGTCCGCTGTCGCCGACCAGCCGGAGCAATGAAGAGTAGGGGGCTTAAGGAGCAGCGTGAAAAAAAAAGGTATATGTATTTACATATTTACAAGTAGCGAGAAGCACGATACATGGCACGATGTATCTCAACAGGAAAAAGACACAGACACAGGAGACGGGAGCCCTTAAATAGAGTCGCCACAGACTCCCGCCCCTTTTCATCCAATCAGGAGCGTCCTGTTGGCTGATTGGCTGGCAAGGCTTGAACGCCAACCCGGGTAGCGTTCCCGTAGCTGTCCGGCCCGAACGCACAACGCGCTCCACGATGACGACGCGCAGGCTCGGAGACGCCGGCCTGGACGCCGTCCTTGGGGAGCGTCTCTGTAGCTCACCGGCCGAACGCGCAACACTGGGAGCGTTCCGGTGTTAGAAATTCATGTTCACAACACTACCTGGGATGGAGTAAGTCACTTTACGGACACTAAGAGCTCGCGAGGTTCTTGTTAATCCCGCCATGTGGGCCCTGAAGCTACCTCCACGTGTTCCCCTGAAGCGGCCTAGATGACCCGCTCTCAGGTCCACTTCAAAGTGGCTGGTTTGGTTTGGTTTCGCTTATGGGGTTTAACGTCCCAAAGCAACTAAGGCTGTGAGAGACGCCGTAGTGGAGGGCTCCGGAAATTTCGACCACCTATGGTTCTTTAACGTGCACTGACATCGCACAGTACACGGGCCTCCAGAATTTCTCCTCCAAAGAAATTCAACCGCTGCGTCCGGTATCGAACCCGCGTACTTTCGGGTCTGCAGCCGAGCACCATAACCACTGAGCCACCGCGGCGGCCAAAGTGGCTGGTCCTATAAACTAAAATGTATTGAAAATAGCCTACTCTGACCGGCTAGACTGCTCCTATAAATTAGTGATTTAAACACGCCTTTAGGTTAACAAGAATGCCCGCAAAATATTTCGCAGAGCTTTAGCGGCTGCAACTAAGCTTAAAATCTGAAACGAGAAACCATGTCAAATGTTAACAAAAGCAAGAAGCGTTTATCATTCAAGTTGAAGTGTCTTAGGAGCATTTTTGTCGATCTCCCAGCATAAAACACATATTGCATGTTTAGGCAGTCGTTGTACAGTAGGGTCCATTGTTAAAGGGAACATGCGATCGCGTGCCCTCCGCGCTTCACAAAGCCCTGCTGCCTAGATGCGGCGAGAATATGCGGCATGAGACGCATGAGTGGAAAGGCCAACCGCCATGCTGACTGCGCATGCGTCTTGTGCCGACAATTCCACAGTTATCGATGGCAGCGCGCCGCGAAGCGCTGAGGCCACGGGATCGCATGTTCCCTTTAACAGTGGACCGTACTGTACTTTACTGCCGTCTTAAGAGTGTCTTCAGCGATGAATTGTGCTGCAAAGAATTTCGATATCACGAGCACGAGTTTCTTGACTACTTTCTGCTACGAAGGAAATGGACATATCGCTTTCAGCCGAAATTCTCGTCTGCTGATGCTTTCGGAGAAACGGCTTGAGCCATTTGAAGAACACTGCCAATTCATTTTTCGAAGTGGAGAGTTGGTGCTGCCTCGCATATATTTATTCCTCACTTTCTTTTGTTATGCCTGTGTTTCTGGTTGGGAACCACGAGAAATGTAAAGGCTGCCGTTTAAATCCCCCCACAAAGGAATTCCCCTGCTGAGCACTTGAAAAATTGATGAAGGTCACGTGCTTATAAATACTCGGTATAATGAATGAAAAAGAACCCTTTTTACTTGAGTTCTAGGAATCCCCCCCCCCCACCAGCAATTCCGAGGAACTTGAAACTTCATTATTGAAGCGCTGGCTGTACATATTCCGGCATTCATGCCTTTGTAAGCGCGCGATCAATACCGAACCCTTGGAAAATTATTCACGCAGGCCTGAAATAAGTCCAGTGAATTCGCAGTAGGCATACGCACTCGCGCCTAAATTCAAACGGGCCGGGTTTCGTAATACCCTGGTGGATTCTTTCCCATACTATTGTGCGCATGTTCTATAAAATGGACTTTTCTCTTACAGGACAATCAACGCAATGCAATCTTGAAAGAAAATTAGAATGCTACAGGACGAGCTGCTAGTGAATTGCTAAAGAACAACAAATATTTCCTTTTGATGTTTTGTCGCAATAAAGATAGCTGTTTGCGTTAACAATGAAGCAGAGCACAAAAACCCATTCAACGCATCTCTATTTCGATGATCATCCTGTGTCACTAGAAACCTCTCTTATAGCATTTTTTAGCCAATCACCTGTTAGTAATGCATACGATGAAAGACTTGCGATTCGCTGGTATTAAAGTTTGCAAAAGTTTCTCACGCAAAAATAAAACTATCCTCAAGCTCCATTACTGTTTTTAAGAAATATTTCACTAGTTCGATATGTTTGTACCGCGTCACCAGATTGCTATTTACATTTGTGAGTTAAGTTGTGTTCTTGTGATGGTTTCATGCACCGATGTAATTGCATTTAGTGCTTGAGATATTTCTGGCAGTTTTTAGAATTTTGTGCACTGAGCTTACTACCGATTTCATACCGTGTTTATCTCAGTTGCAAAATGTTGCCTTTTTGATGTTTACCTATTAGTTGTTTTGTACTTGCATAATTTCTGCCTTTAACAATTTTTTTTTTATTCTGGAATAGTCATGCGTCTGTTTGCCGCATGCAGTCGCCTGCAAGTTCATAGTTCACGAAAATCGATGGATGCTGGAAATTGGATTATATTCGACGTTGACTGCAAAAAGTGTTACAACATGCGATAAACGGTTTCTGAAACCGAAACCTTAACTGACACGTTTTCAGTGATGTAAGTTCATGCACACAGTCTGTAGAACAATGGCCTTGCTGTCAGTGATTTCAGTTCATCCAAACAACTCGGTCTCAAAACTGGTGAACAAATTTTATTTTCATACTATGCCGCAAGAATAGCATTGATCATTTGTGAATTTTTTTATCTTACCTTGAAAATTATAACCGCGATGCATTCTGAGTGAATGGAAGAGCACTCAACCTCCTTTCCCAAGCATTTTCACTCCTCGCTTTCTTTTGTAGCGTCAATGCGTGAACTGAACGAAATAAACAATACGCAGCTTTCACAGACAAATTCAGCCTTTAGGTATATTTTATAGTATTAAGCGGATACGTAACGGAATGGTGAACCCGCCAATCGGCTTCGAGGAACAAAGTATTTCTTTTTCATCGCTCGCCGTCCTTCATCATTGAGCAAAGCGGCGAATGTAGAAGAACAGAACAACCCGAGGCTAGCGAGAAGTCTCCAGTCCTGACCTACAAGGTCAGGGGGACCGCGCCGCGACATAAATGTCGTCGCAGGAGAGACGCGAGGGTGTCCAGTCGGAAGTGCATTTCGCTGTCGTCGACCACCTATGGCTGCTTGGTGTGCACCATTTCTGCCCCATACGCTGCAGGCGGATAAATCAAAACATACGCCCCCCCCCCCCCCCCCCCCCCCCCCCCCCCCCCCCCCCCCCCCCTCCCTCTGGCCAAACGCTCTCGGTGTCCTCCACGACGTGAGATCCCCAGCAACACACGCATCGATTCTGGTTGTTTCTCTTGCGGCGTTCGGAGAAAGCTCCAAGGACCAAGGCCGACCCAGCGGGGGTCCGACTCAGGGTGAAAATGCCCGGATGTGTCTGGAAGGTCGCACTTACGGCGAGGTAGCCCAGTCGTGCAAGCGGCCTTGCTCTTACTCTGTCCACTGCGCCGTCAAGTTGCATCACTTCCGTTCGCATTAAAAGTCTGGGACGAGTACGACATATGGTCGTTGGCGCAGTATTGCAGAGGTAGGGTGGACCAAAATTTCAAGGCATGGTGTTCTGTCCGTCGTTCGTAAAAGAGCAGGTAAATAAGAGAATTGATCCTAGGACATTTAACGAAATTCACAATAATCGCAACCACATCCAGTGCCTTAGACAGAAACGAAGTCCGGAAAGGCCGAAAAAACTCGCGATATTGACCCTTCGACAGCAATGGAATAGCCATGACCTGTTCTGCGCCTCATATGAATCTTCTCTATTTGTGACAGTGCATAGGACACGGTAATGTAAGCTATTTGAAGGCTTGCTGTACCATTTCGTGCAAGAGCAATGGTGGAATATTGAGACGGCTTTAGAGCTGCTTGTTACATGTCCGCGTACGAGCAATGAACACACTGCTCGGAAGTAGCCAACGAGCCGCAAACTTCATTTTAAACAAATATTCAGGGGCTGACACGACCTACTCAGCTACACAGGGCGCCCAAGTGACGTTACCCAGTGGTAAAAGATAATAAAGGCAAGTACATTTTCTGCTAGTTAAAGTGAAGCAGCACTGTTGACTGTCGCCTCCTGCAAGTAGCAGAGAACTGTTTCATGGTCAGCTGGAATACCAGTCAAAAGACATGATCAACAGCCCCTTCAGACACTATAAAACTATCAGAAACTAGGAAAACGTGAAACAAATCTCCAAACAGCACGATGAATGCAGCCCGTCTAATGTTATGCGCAGTTACAACTTAGAGCATTTTTCGTTTTCATCTTAGAAACTCCGGTCTGAAAAAAAATTTAAAAAAAAAACAACTGCGTTATGTCTCGTGATTGCCTAACAATTTAGGAAAGCGTGTTTGAGCGTGATAACACCGCATATTTGTGCCCCAGGTGATGGGCCCTTACATTTTATTAATGCACATAACATCCACTGGCGCTTCAGGTTTTACTTAACATAACATGCTGATGGCCCTCAACTGTTGCGTGCAGCGATTGCCTCTCGACCCTGACGCCAGTTTTAATATAGGCACATTTGGAACCGGGTTCATATACGCCATAAGCAAACCCTCAAGAGCGGTCATTTATTTCGCGCGCCGACATTCTCCGGCATATCAACGTCATTCCTAAGGGCTCCCATCTGCCCATCTATCTCACTCTGTCCTGAATCATTCCCGCGCCGGGAGAGGCATCACGTCACCGCCAGGCGGCGCCGACTTTCGCCTCAGAACCGGAAATAGAAGCGCACCAAGAAAAAAGCGAAAAGACCCAAGAGGCATTTCCGCACAAAAGTCGAGCTAATGGCGGCGCAGTCAAAGCCTGCCCCAACAGCAACATGCATGCACTTCCCGTAGACACAACTGCACGGAGCGCCATGAATCAAGTTACCGAAAAGTCACCAGGGATCCATTCGCGTGGTCGCACGGACAGCAGCATTGGTGCCACTGTCGCTCGGGGATTCTCTAGACGGTCTCTCGCATGTCTGCGCGGCTAAAAGAACTGTATAAGATTTGGGTTCGTACAAGAGTAAGGACAGAAGCGTAAGCAAAGGAAACGAATCGCATCGAGGAATATTTGCTACGCGCCGGCGGCCGAGATGAAAGGCAAACACAGCACAGCTGTCAGACGCCTGGCCAAAACAACGATTGCGGAGAAAGTTCGCGCTGTGTGCTATATATAGATCATCAAACCCTTAGAGTACTGGAGAAAGCTAGCAAGAATCAAATTCCTCTTCATTGTATATGAAACCTTCGACAACTAGAGTAACAAGGCATTGCCATCCGCATAAATTATCTCCTCTGTTTGCCCGCACTAATAACTTTAGATATTCTTTCTTCCTCGAACTATAGCAGAATGGAACCTATCCCGTATTGTGTTTGTATCCGAAAATGTGCTTTCCGCCATTAAACAAGTACTTGACCGTTAACCATTGTCGGTTGTTTGTTGCGACTTGTTTTATTTTCATGCTTCGTATTTACTACATCGCTTCTACCTAATTCTGCTGTTGGCGTAGTCTTCTGCTGGTCGTCGGAGTTCTCTGCATGATTATCCCACTCCTGCTTGGGCCTGAACGGCCTGCAGTATTATAAATAAATAAATATATAAATAAATAAATAAATAAGAATGGTTTACAGTGAAGCAAGATGTCCTGGCAATAATATGTTAACTAACGACAACATTATTTAGCGTCTAGATTCACCTTTCGGAAGCAGTGATGAAAGAATCACGCGAGTATTAATAGGTCGTGCATCGGCGCAGCAATAAACAAGCTAAGTGAATCGTTCGCGCCGCTTTCTAGCTTTCATAGTCGCAGTTCCTCTTCACAAACGTTCAAAGGACACAAAATGCTGTCACTCTAGGAAGAAAAGCACCTCATTTCTTTGCGCCACTTCTGGTCAAAAGTACCTAGGTCATTGGGGTAGCCGCTGAGAGATTACATAACGCAACCAGGGCGCCCTCGGGCTCCTCATATCTGAAGGGTGAGGAGATTTATGTTCGCCAACCTTCCGTAACTTCCTATTTCTAAGGGTCCCGAAGTGGGCCTCTACACGTCTCGACAGTAAGCTGTGTGGATTGAAAACTTTTAACTACTTGAAGCTGATTTCTTGCAACTGAGGCAAGACGTTGCACATTCTTCTTTCCTGATTGCGCACACACATAGTCAGAAATGAGATGAACATTATCGTTGGCTAATATTTTGCTTGCAGCGCGCAATAAAAATGAAGTCCTGGTAGTGGCCTCCCATTCTATTTGTTGTGCCTTCTTATGCCCCAAGCAGCTTCCTGACATTAGTAGACGTTTTGTTAATAAGGATGTAATTGAGATTGTTTTAATAAAATGTACTTACCAAAAAACACGTTATAGGTATCAATGAAATGCAATGACTAGAAAAACAAGTGAGAAGAGACAAAAATTTCAAGCAAAAAAAACTACTTTATTGGAAAACAACAAACCTTATTATCACAGTTTTTTTGTTCTTAGGCAGAGATAAGTTCACTCGGATTCGAGGTCTATCGTATTTTATTTCTCTCACAAAATAAATTGTGGCAACGCTGCTTCTGTCTTTTGTCATTCAGTGGCTTTCTCTGCAACATTAATCGCTCCACCGGCCCCCAACCGTATGCAGGCATATTAGAACACTTGATGTCAGTCACCAAAGAAGCAATTGCTATTTGTGATTGCGTGGGGGCTTTACGATGCTAAGGAAGTTTATACAGTTTGCAGTTTTGTTCACATAAACCTATGTAGGTTTAACGTCCCGAAGCGACTCAGGCTATGAGCGACGCCGTAGTGGAGGCAATTTCACTTCTCTTTTGTCACCAAACAATTTGTGCGCACTCCCGAACATTTTGCCAGCGCATTAAAAATAAAGCAGTTTTTACATGACGAACGCTTTGTGCGCTGGGCTCTCAGAAACCGCTGGCAACATATATTTCATTTCTATCAATCTCCAATCCCGATACATTTCATTAGGGGTAAAGAAAAAAAATCTACATATTAAGCCTCAACTTCGCGAGTGTCCCTGAATTAAGCAAGCAAAATTTTTTGCTGCGTGGATAATCAGAAGCCGTAATTTACAGTAGTGAAATTTCACCTCAGTGGATGTTCATTTATCAAGGCAACAATTCTGAAGCTCCCTTGGACATAATCCGTTGACCGGCATACGTGCAATTTATTGGAAGACTGGTCGCTACGGAACCAGCGGCACAGCTATTCATACCTTACCGGGGTGGCTTAAGATTCAAGCGCAGACCTTGTTGTCGCATACACACCTTTCCCATCTCTCCACGATTACTGAACCGCGAACACACAGAAACGCTTCGGCGCATGCTTCGAACTCTGAAATATGAACTACCACGTGTAAGCCTGCGGTGATAGACATCATATTTGCGGTGATGGGCATGTCGAAATACCGCAAGCTGAAATTGGATATCTTTAAGATCAGGGTCCCTCATAATTTACTCGTAATCTTTTGTCTCAGTTCAGGCTTATTCATTCCACATTCTCCAAATATGGGTATCCGACCCACCTACCTTGTACTCTGCCCTCCCGTTTTTGTTCCGCGCCTTCATTTCAATCATGTCGCATTTTTGCACAAACGTGCTTAATCCACCCGCATGCCAGCTCACTTTCGTTCAAGAGGGGAGACCAAAATCTAACCACTGAACGGCTACTACAAAACACTTTTTTTATCTATAAAATTAGCCACGTTAACTTAAAACACTTCTGTCTACCGAAAACTGCGCAAAGCGCGTTCGTTCACTGAAATCGCTTTATTTCTGCGCGTTTGGCGGTATCGTAATAAAATGGAAAGAAAAGAAATATTTGCGGGCTCACAAGTCATGACAGCTCCGTCTGGAAACGAGATGCAAGGCGCCTATACTGGCTTGCGAGCCTGTCAGCCCGCATGAGGCGCCTTCTAGCTTTTCCTTTCAGGACACGCTGGGAATCCGAGCCGAAAGACTCTTACGAAAGCATTCCGCAAAATCTGGGCTTCATCGTGTCCTGAATTCCATTACCCGCATGCGTGATCAAAGGCAGCGCTCGTGCCTGTCGCTTTGTGTTTCGCCGTCCTTTGCCGCCTTTGTTTACTTACCGCGATGAAAGCAGCATTATCAAATATGTTCCATTGATGGCTTTCCTTTGTGAAGCTTGTGCAGAGCGAAACTCAAGGCCCGGCCTTTCAGTGCGAAAACAGTACTTGTGTGAAGTATGACCTTGAGGGTGACATTGACCAAACCATAAATAAATAAAGAAAAGAAATATCCCCGCGACTGGGATTCGAACCCGCTGTGGCGCGAACGGATCAGCTTCTCTGGTCATTGCATGAGAGCACTACGCTATCGCCACTTTTTTTTTTTTCAACATGATATTTATTGCAATCATGCGATGTTTTATGTACATAAGCTATCTAAAGGTTCAAAGTTTCAAGGAAACTATTGCTGATTTTGTACACCAATCCTCTCTTTAAAGCCTCCGGGCCTTGAGAGTATTAAAATAAACAAATAAATAAAAAAACTCTTGTGCATTTTTGTATGGTTATCTGAAGCGCCTGAACAGGAGGATACATGTAAATGCCATCCGATGCTTAACATATTGTTCGTCACTACAACCAAGTAAACGCCTCACGCTCCCTTCGCCTAATGACGTTATTTTTCTGTTTTGTGCTAGCGTTCTTTTTTGATAGGAGGCTTTCAGTACAGGAACACTAGCGAAAGCAATTATCTTTTTTGTACTATTCATAATTTCCCTCATAGCATTGTTCCCTTCACACTACCCGGTGTGTAGGGAGCACATTATTACCCTATAAAAAAAAACGCGGTGAAGTTTCCCGGCCGGTAACTTTTCGCCCTACTTACGTTTCGACGCGGTGTCAGTGTGGAGATCGAAAAGTTGCAGCTTCAGAACGCAAAAACACCCTTGTCCTCTTGTAGCCCAGCGCCGGACACACACTTTCGATGAACAGAGTTGATAAAGACACTGGAGGCAGAGGAGTGGTCAGCAGCGTAGCCTGCGTGAGAAAAGAAAGATTGGTAAGGGCCATCGCCATGTCCTTGGTTCCCCGCCCCTGCGTGTAACCGTAGTTTCGAAGACTACGCACAGTTCAAGTAGTTCGAACAGTGTAGATGCGGTCTATGCGTAAAATTTCTAACTACTCTCAAATATGGTTTGAGAGCTGCGTAAGTAAAAGGCTTCTGCCCAGCTGGCGAGATACCGAAGATTCTCGAGGACATCTCTAGAAACTGTCTCCATCACGGTTCCTCAGAATATAATCGGGCGAAAACTGTGATGAT
Organism: Amblyomma mixtum; assembly: GCF_055824585.1. Classification (NCBI taxonomy): domain Eukaryota; kingdom Metazoa; phylum Arthropoda; class Arachnida; order Ixodida; family Ixodidae; genus Amblyomma; species Amblyomma mixtum. The sequence continues at coordinate 43,453,763 of NC_143019.1, read as the reverse complement.
TCAACTAGCCCATTACATGATGCCCAAATCTACGAGAAACAAGCTGTTCGCTGAGACGCGAGCCCACTCGCGTCCCTATATTGCATAACAGTTCGCCCGCAGACCAGCTCCAGACCGAGCAAAAAGCCGCCATACTTTTTGAATTTATGCAGAAAGAATACGGGGGAAAAACAGCTCCGCCGTGTAAGCGCTAAAGACATGTAGTTTCAAGCGTTATGTGTCTTTATTGCCCCCTGAAAATACAAGGAAATATCAAGGAGCACTGCGCCAGTTGTCAACGCACATGTTGGCGCCCATCACCGCAGCCAACTTCACACTATAGGCTTGTAATAGTTACCATCGAGAAGAGTGCAGCCGACGCTCAGCTGAAAAACGCAACGGAAAGTTCCTATCGCGAGAGCACTTTTTCTATAACGTTTCTGACGAAAACCTTGTAGTAAAACAGAAGTATTTGTAGTGACAACAGAATTTTCCGTAGTTAATACAGAAAAGTACTACAGAACTACAGATTACAGAAAAGTATTACAGAAAAAAACTACAGTACTACAGGAAAATACCACAAAACAACAGAAAAATCAGCCGTTATGACAAAAGTGCAAACTGTTTTGTCGTACTTTTGGCGTTTTTTTTCTATTGCTGAGGAGCGGGCAGTCAAGAAATTAAACTGCGTTGAAGTTTTAAAAAGTTCGTTCTTGCTGCTCACTTTGTGCAAATATTTCTCTCTATACCTAAAATCCTGCAAACTTGAAAGAGTCATGCAAGCCTAAAATTCCTAAAGGCAGACGTAGCCAAAGATATATGACGCTTCTTGTAATGCCCCGCGTTACCGAATCTCAAACCGCGTCCACCACTATAATACGAATGCTGACTTCGCAAGCCGAATAATCTTCTACTGAAGACTGTTTTCTCCAGCAATTCCAAGCACATCTGGTTCAGTTCTACCAAGCCACCTGCCTTCTTGGCGGCAAGTTTTTGCCATCGGCCATGCAAAAACGCGTCTTTCCCGACTTACAAGGCCGACCAAAAGCTGCTTGGAAGGAAGGCATTAGGTCATCCACGTGCGGCACGTGGGGAATGATGCATGCGAAGCGAAAACCCGCGGTCGTGTGTTAGAATGCTGCCTCCTCCTCATCCGCTCCCTAATACGGCAGGAGGCGGCGTCATTACGGGGTACCTCATGCGAACGATGGCCTAAATCAGCACAATAACAGGAAAGAATAACCCCGCTACGATATAAGCCGACCCCTTTCTCCCGTACCAGAAATTGGCAGCACAGGAAAGGAGATCACAGCTGAGGCCAACTGGAGAAATGCAGGAGCCCTGAATGATATCGAAGATAGTCGAACCCTTTTCATGATATTTAAGAGGCTTCCCCCTCTCTTGATCATTTTCCCAGTGTGTTCGCTGGAACGATTCCCCACATATTGTTATTTGAAACGGTCTTACGGATATTTTTTATGTGGAATGATGGCACTTCCCCCCCCCCTCTCGACATGACTCTTGGAAATACCAAGGCAACTATCAGGAATATTGCTGTTTACTGTGAGTGAACCTCTCATTCATCATTCATGTACTTATTGGTTTGTGTGTACCATATATTGTTTACCGCAAAAGAGCAGCACCCACTAAATGCTCTGCGATCTGCGACCGCACCAACGCAGTAACAGCATCTTTATTGTGGCACAACAGATAATATAAAAAAACACTTAAATCTGCACCCCGCATCCGCTAAACATTCGAAGTGCCGAAAAAAAATAAAAACAAAAAGAAGTTGCTTTATACACACGCTTAACGCGTGAACTATGAAGGAACTTCCGATTCTGTGAGTGCAATAGGAGGCTGACTTACATTTCCGCCTCCTAGTTTTTGCAATATCATGAGCTTCCACTTTTCCGTGTACTGTTTTTTTTTCGCTTGAAAATTACTGCGGTTTCGTCAAGAGCTTCGCTGGGTTAATGCAGAGAGCATTAAATTGTAACTCGAAGACCAGTGTTTCCCCGAGGGATTTCTATCGACCACGGAGACCTTTCCCATAACCTCACCTCAACTAGACTTTGCTGTTAGCCTTTTCTTATCGGCAATTGTTCTTCCTTTCTTCACCATTTATTTTCAGGGCACTCAGCGTCGACAAGACACACATATCACAGAAGTTTAGCTGAATGTCAAGGTTCAGCTCTCTCGAGAAACCCCGGAAGGCCGGTTGCTTCTCTTTATTCTAGTGCGAAGTCAAGCGCCTGAAGCCAACTGCGCAAAATCGCCATTTTGTTTTTGAGAAACTCGAAGAGGCCTGCAGCCGAATTCAATTAGCTTCTACCTTCAAAGCGGCTCAGAGCCGACGAAAACACACGCTCGTACGCCGTAGGCGGATAAAAGAGAAACGACTGAATCCGCTTTACCTGCGGCGTTTCGCTTAGGTGTGCTTCTGGAATTACAAGGATGCCCTCGGAAGGAAGTAAACGCTTAGAAGAAGGAAGATGGCAAAAATACTCGCAGACCTTATTCAGCTTGCTTCCAAAGTAATACAGATGAAGTTGGATATCTTAGACCTCTCAGTACAGCGAATATCACCAAGTCAAAGCAAAAAGAACAGTCGGCTCGCACGAAAATTGCAGCGGCAATTTCTGATCTTAGGATTTGCGCAGTACGAGGCATTATTCACGAAAAAAAAAACATCGAACTATTTGCAGGACAACCGAAAAGAAACACATTAGATTTTTTTTAATATACTTACTACGCTTTCAGAAAATAAGGTTAACAAGTACCGTTTATACTAACATTCCAGCACACGGCTCACACCATTAGCCCTCGTGCAGAATATCTATGGTAAGCCTTTTTTTTTTGTTGTTGGACACGTGCGCATTCGTTCACCCCTTGTATACCGGCTCCATTTATGCTTGTTTTTTCGAAGATTATATATATATACGGGGGGGTACCCAAAAGAAACCGGTCTTATTTTTGTTTGAACTTATTTGTTCACATTTTAAGCACAGACCTTCAATCTCCTTCACAGTATTCCCCACTTGCAATGATACGCTTGTCAAATCTTTCATTCCATTTTTCAAAACATTGTTTAAATTCATCTTTTGTGATGCTTGACAGTGCCTCCGTCGTTTTTTTCTTCACCTCAGCAACATCAGCGAAACGCTTTCCATTCACCTATTTTTTTTTCATTCTAGGAAACAAAGAAAGTAGCACGGGGCAAGGTCGGGAGAGTATGTGGATTGAGGAATAGGGGTCATGCCGTTTTTGGTCCCAAATTGTCGTAGAGACAGGGCTGTGTGAGCAGGGACATTGCCATGATGGAAAAACCAGTCACCCGACCGCCACAAATCTACCCGCTTCCACCGCACACTGCTGCCCAATCTTTTCAAAACATCCAAGTAGAAAGCCTGGCTAACTGTCTGACCCTGCGGAACAGATTCTCAATGGACGACTCCTCTCACGTCGAAAACACAAATCAGCATTGTTTTGAGGCTTGGTTTCACCTGACGAGCTTTCTTGAGGCGAGGTGAATTTGAAGTTTTCCATTGGCATGATTGTTGCTTTGATTCAGGATTTGATTCTGGAACATTTGAGTTGTCCCCATAGCATCGTCCTTGTACGTCTTTCTTAATATTTCAAGAGTTTCCATTCAACTTTTTCTGAGGAAAAATCAGAATTTCACCGGCGCACGCTGCTCACGAAAATCAGCCATTACAAAAACGACATTCACACAAAACAGTCGTCACTAGAAAACTCTGCCTAAACTAGTCTGACCTCCTTCAACGACGGCACTCGGCTTACTGACTCTAGAATGTTCGTTCTATGCGCTCCTAGTGGCAAAACGTGGTACCACACAAGCTTTGCCGACCGAAAAATTTAGTCCGGTTTTTTTTGGGTGCCCCCTCGTATATATATATATATATATATATATATATATATATATATATATATATATATATATATATATATATAATAAGTTGGGGAAGTCACATTGAAAAACTTAACAGATTTATTCAACGTTTCGACCAGGGACTGGTCTTTTTCAAGAATGATCATACAGTGCATGGAAGGGTCTTCTTATAGCAGTGAACATGGCACACACAGGGCTTGAAAAAGAAAAATGAGAAAAAATCAAAAGGGGAAAGAGGAAGACAGCCAAGACACGAAACCCAAACGCCAAGGTGCGCCAGCAAAGGCGCCGCCGTGAAAGAGGTGAAAGAGGGTGGTGGACCTGGGCGGGCACGCGACTAGTTAACAAAAAAAAAAAAAAACAAAAGAGCGTAGGGGTGGTTAACAAAAGAAGGCAAGTGCCTGCCAATTGTGTGCGTAAGTGTCGCCTCTAGCCACCTCTGTGTGGCCCCGCGCGACTCCAGAAAAGCACGAGAACGCACAGGTTGCGGTTGAGCTAAGTGTCTCCACGGGTGGCACGCGGACCCCAAAACCAGATGAGGTTGCATATGAAGACCATATGGAAAGCTCCTTCTTTACAGGAGCAGAAAAAAAGGAATAAGTAAAGACAAAAAATGGCTCTGCGATGGCCGAAGGAAACAAAACCACATGAGGGTCGCACGTGAGAACCACATGGATAGGCTCCTTCTTTACAGGAGTGGGAAAAAAAAAAAAAAAAGTATAAAGACAGAAAATGGCACTGCGATGGCCGAAAGGAACGAAAACACACACACGCAGAGGCGACATGAATACACAGAAAATACACAAAATTGTGTCACTTTTGTAGCATTCTTTAGCAGAGGATATGTGGGGAAATGCGTCAAAGCCCACAAATTAAGTTATAGGCAGCGCCAGAGTGTTAGAAAGTGTACCAAAAAGGCAAATTTCATTACATGAAACACCGCTTAGGAATAACACAACAACAATATTAGAATAAATACAAATGGCACGCGAGATAATACAGGCGCCCAAAATTATAATAGAGTTCAAGAGTGTGAAAAATTGTCCCAAGAAACAAAGTTTACCCAAACGCCGTGATCAGCACCAACAAAATGATAATAATGCGGTGAATACACATGAGAGAGAGCGTCACAGAATTCGTGCTTAACCACAACAAAAATAATGTCAGTACCTCGACTAGAAATGAAAGTGTTAAATACATAACAAATCGTTATGCAACTGTCATCATAGTAGATTTAAGAAACAATATTTTCGATGCAAAAGAGTTCACAAGCAAAAGAAAAACAAACAAACAAAACATTGCAGGAAGATTTAGCCAGAAAGGCAGGAGAGTTTGCCAGGGCTTTCATTAATTCCAGCCGACAAGGTGTTAAATTTAAATATTAGATATGATTCACAGGCTTCCCTGTCGTAATGTGTCTGGAAGCCAGATTGGAGTATGGTGGCTTTGAAGTTTCCAAATGAATGGCCTTTTGTCGTTACGTGTCTCATTTTCTTTCTGACATAATTGATCTGTTCATTCCAGAAAACAGCATACTCGTTACCCTCGATGTCGCGTCCCTATACACCAACATACCCCACTCGGATGGCATCAGGGCGGTCGCTAAAGCTTACAGAGGTTCAGAGCTGGAAAGACCAGTGGATGGCACGACCCTCGAAACACTTCTGCATTTGGTTTTGGAAATGAATAACTTTGAATTTGATGGCGACCACTATGTGCAAATTAGTGGCACATCAATGGGGACAAAAGTAGGTCCTAATTATGCCAATATATTTATGGGCATTCTGGAAACTGAATACCTGGAGAGCTGTCTCTTCAGACCCCTTTTTTATAGGAGGTTTATAGATGACATATTTCTTATATGGTGCCATGGTGAAGAAGAGCTACTCAAATTCATCGCTAACTTTAATAATGCTCACAGAAGCATCTCTTTTTCCCACACCTACTCAACCACTACGATCAGCTTTCTGGATGTCAAACTTCAGATCTCGCAAAACAAGCTTGTCACCTCCGTGTTTAGGAAGCCAACGGACAGGCACCAATACTTGCATTTTAAAAGTAGTCACGTAAATCATTGCAAGAAAGGAATACCATATAGCCAGGCTCTCAGATTTAAACGCATTTGCTCCCGTGAAGAGGACTTCGCTTCTAACTGTGAGAAACTCCGCAAGGATTTGGTCCGAAAGCGCTACCCGAAGCCTATCATCGACGATGCCTTGGAAAAAGCTGCAGTACAAGACCGCCGTACAATGCTAAATAACACCAAGACTGCGCAGACGAACTACAAAACTAATCTGATATTAACATACTCTCCAACAGCACCGAATGTTAACGCTATTCTCAGAAAGCATCACAACATTCTCCTTCAGAGCGACAAAATGAAGCGCTTGCTTCCCGAACCACCCCGTGTCGTATATCGGAGGGCAAGGAATATCAAAGATGCCGTAACCTCCTCGAAACTAGACAACGGTGAAGTCTCAGGGTGCACACCTTGCAATAAACCGCGCTGTAAACTTTGTCCAATGATGAATAAGGTCACAGAAGCTCGCAGCACAGCGTCGTCTTTCTCATTCAAAATTCGAGGAGATTTCAACTGTGACACCAGCAACGTAGTCTACCTCCTCGAGTGCAGTGTGTGCCGTGCTCAGTATATCGGGCAAACTGAAACTCCTTTCCGATTGAGAATAAATAACCACAGAGCACACATAAGATCACTGCCAGATCTGCCTCTTTCAAGACACGTAACGACAAAAGGCCATTCATTTGGAAACTTCAAAGCCACCATACTCCAATCTGGCTTCCAGACACATTACGACAGGGAAGCCTGTGAATCATATCTAATATTTAAATTTAACACCTTGTCGGCTAGAATTAATGAAAGCCCTGGCAAACTCTCCTGCCTTTCTGGCTAAATCTTCCTGCAATGTTTTGTTTGTTTGTTTTTCTTTTCCTTGTGAACTCTTTTGCATCGAAAATATTGTTTCTTAAATCTACTATGATGACAGTTGCATAACGATTTGTTATGTATTTAACACTTTCATTTCTAGTCGAGGTACTGACATTATTTTTGTTGTGGTTAAGCACGAATTCTGTGACGCTCTCTCTCATGTGTATTCACCGCATTATTATCATTTTGTTGGTGCTGATCACGGCGTTTGGGTAAACTTTGTTTCTTGGGACAATTTTTCACACTCTTGAACTCTATTATAATTTTGGGCGCCTGTATTATCTCGCGTGCCATTTGTATTTATTCTAATATTGTTGTTGTGTTATTCCTAAGCGGTGTTTCATGTAATGAAATTTGCCTTTTTGGTACACTTTCTAACACTCTGGCGCTGCCTATAACTTAATTTGTGGGCTTTGACGCATTTCCCCACATATCCTCTGCTAAAGAATGCTACAAAAGTGACACAATTTTGTGTATTTTCTGTGTATTCATGTCGCCTCTGCGTGTGTGTGTTTTCGTTCCTTTCGGCCATCGCAGTGCCATTTTCTGTCTTTATACTTTTTTTTTTTCCCACTCCTGTAAAGAAGGAGCCTATCCATGTGGTTCTCACGTGCGACCCTCATGTGGTTTTGTTTCCTTCGGCCATCGCAGAGCCATTTTTTGTCTTTACTTATTCCTTTTTTTCTGCTCCTGTAAAGAAGGAGCTTTCCATATGGTCTTCATATGCAACCTCATCTGGTTTTGGGGTCCGCGTGCCACCCGTGGAGACACTTAGCTCAACCGCAACCTGTGCGTTCTCGTGCTTTTCTGGAGTCGCGCGGGGCCACACAGAGGTGGCTAGAGGCGACACTTACGCACACAATTGGCAGGCACTTGCCTTCTTTTGTTAACCACCCCTACGCTCTTTTGTTTTTTTTGTTTTTTTTGTTAACTAGTCGCGTGCCCGCCCAGGTCCACCACCCTCTTTCACCTCTTTCACGGCGGCGCCTTTGCTGGCGCACCTTGGCGTTTGGGTTTCGTGTCTTGGCTGTCTTCCTCTTTCCCCTTTTGATTTTTTCTCATTTTTCTTTTTCAAGCCCTGTGTGTGCCATGTTCACTGCTATAAGAAGACCCTTCCATGCACTGTATGATCATTCTTGAAAAAGACCAGTCCCTGGTCGAAACGTTGAATAAATCTGTTAAGTTTTTCAATGTGACTTCCCCAACTTATTATATTTTTAATCAGTTGCCTTGAAGATTTTGTTATCCCTTATATATATATATATATATATATATATATATATATATATATATATATATATATATATATATAAACTTCCCTTCTCTTAATAAATTTGAATTGAAGACAGAGCTTGTTTTGTCTATTCTCCCCATTTGTTCGTGTTTCCTGCGCTGCTGTGAATAATTAAAGCCTCCTGAACCCCTCTAGCATTTCGATAATGCCTTGGAGACGTTGAAGATAATGCTTTTGGAAACGAGGAGCTGGTACGGGGTCTCCAGAGTCACCTAACCTAGCCACTACGCTGGCCAGTCGCACAGTGACGAAGCTTTTTACGGAGATAACACCTTACTAGGAGCGCGCGCATACCTGAAAGAAGAAACAGAAAGGAAGAAATTAAAAAAAAACATTTGTAATCCACCTACTTGGAACGAGAAGAATGCAATCGGTGGTTTGGTTTTTGTCAAATTATTTGTTGCTTGACTGTTTCTCGCTCAATTCGGTAACGCGTGAATTTCGTTGCGGAGCTTGCAATGATACCTGTGAAAACGTCGCAGTGATAGTACCTGCCCCCTTAATTACTTTTCGTAACATATTCTTGGTCAACCTTGTTTCGCGCGTTGAGTGACTCTTCAAAAAAATCTATTAAAGCTAAAAAGATGGCGCAAAATATTTACATCACATTACACACCTAAAATATGCCCTGACTGCGTAGAATATCTCTCACATTTATCATTCACAGCGCATGAAATATTACCCAACCGCTTGAGCGTGGCTGAAATCTGGCTGATGCTGCCTGTAGAAATGCTTGTTCGAAATTACTGCATGGAAAACTTAGAAATAGGGCGGAAATCATCCATGGGGCTGACATATAACGTCATCTAATCATATGCGGAGGGCTTAATTTTCTTTCTGCTGTTTAGAATTGCATTTATTTTTGTTGTTTAGAATTTCAGGACTAGAACGTGCACAGAAAACTCCAACGTCTCCAACGGAATTTCCTGCACTTTACTCACTGCGCTTACTATGCCCATAAAAAAAAAAAGTCAGCTATGCTTCGGGCAAGCACCTGTCGTCTCGTGAAGGTAAAGGATGCGCAATCAACTGACGAACCACGAAGAAAGACACAGGGACACACACAAGGGACACACAGCGCTTGTGTGTGTCCCTGTGTCTTTCTTCGTGGTTCGTCAGTTGATTGCGCATCCTTTACCTTCACAACATCATGTACCAACTAGGCCCTACCCAAGTTTTGTTGAAGTACCTGTCGTCTCATTAAGCGAGGAACGAAGAAAGCGCTTACGATGTAACTTCGCGCCAGAGTGACAGTATACCTGTAAGCCCGAATTACGCATCCGAAGTAAACATTCCATCCTCCGCATGCCTCTCGCTCCAAGCAACCTATCCTCCTCTCCTAAGCACATGTTGGCGCAGAGTTCTTTCTGCTATTAAAAAAAGAAGAAGGAAAAAGGTAGCTCTTCAGCGAAACGGCGAATTTGTTTCTCCGCATCTGCTCGCTGCCTAAACATCAAAGAAGCGCTGCTCCGTTTGTCTCTGATAAAAAGAAAACGCCCAACTTATTCGTGTCGAGAGAAAAAGAGAAAGAACGGCGCGTGCTTCGCTGTTCGAGCGAGACAGAAATCGTTCGGCAAGCAATTAGCCTCCGCGCTTGCGCCGACTGCAGCGCCACGAGCGGAGAAGCGTTCGGCGGCTTCCGCTGCTGCTGATGCTTTGGGCGCTTCTTTTGCTGATGCATAGGGCTGCGCTTTCGTCTCCATGCAGGAGCACAAACAGAAAACAAAAGCAGAGACGCGAAAGAGCCGGGACGGCAGGAACAGCGTTCTCTCTTCGTGCTAATTGCGAAGCCGTTGAAGAGTCCCGGTTCCTGGTATGTGTCCTTGCGCGCTCTGGAGAGGCAATTCTGCTCTCGCGCGCTGTGCTCGGAAAGTACATAGACGCCTTCTGTTTGCGCACGAGCGGGGAAATTGCTGCGGCGGAGTGCTTCGGGTTTAATCTGAGTGTGATGGCAATATCTGCAATCATACGATGTCTTTCTTTAGTGCTGTTACGCTCGCTACACTTGAAATGAGATGGCTGTGTAAATGTGGTTTCTACAGCATGTCCTAATTGTACTAAGTTCGTCTCTCAGCGTGGTGTCGTTAGACGCAATCTCTCATGTTGGAGGCTTCCCAGCTTGAAGGGGCCCATAAGCACTATCTTATGACGTATTCCAAGCGGCGATACAGACCAGCTGTTCGAATGCGCGAAAGAGCAAGTTTTCAATGGACCATACCGTACGCTGTGCAATCAAATCTCAGAATCTCAATCCATGTCGTCCACTGGACTAGCTCTTCGGTTTCGTGGAGCACACAAACTTGCTCCAGATCTCCGTTTACAATACGCAATTAGGACACATTTCTTTGGTACCCATTTTACACAAACATGCTGTCAGGAGAAGCGGTCTTCATTATGCATAGACAAAATCATACAGCCTTAACGTTTGCGCTAGGTGGCAGCACTATCAGGGAGGTTTTTCGGAGGATAAAATGTTGATGTTAGCCGTAGCTGCGGTACTACTCGCAGGTTGGTCTTCACCAAAAACTAAGTGACGTCAGGCCTGGCCACTAACGATGTCCACAACTGTGGTCTGCTAAATAGACAGCGTTAGAATGAAGTATGCCTGGATGCTAACGTACAATAATGGCAAGCATTTTGAGGGTCGTTACACCCTACATAACATCCTCACCTTTAGTTCAAAGCGTAACGGTGACTCTTGCCGCAGTGGTGCCATCTAGTTTTCGCAAAGGGAATATTTTTTTGTTAACAAACCGAAGCTTCTCGTTGCGTCTAGAAGCAGCATAGTCTTAAGAATAATTAGTAAAATAAAACTAAAATTTACATCACATTCATTTTACAAAAGGCGAAGTCAGATGAAGCGAAAGCCGGATGGTTTCTTTATATCCAGCGAGCGAACTTGAAAATCCCCTTAAAGATGTCAAATGCTTTCCGAAAGTGTAGCCCTACTTCAGTGCAGGTTGCCATCTCGGCAACGTTATCTCTATATGTACGCCGTGGCCACGCACTCTAACCTTATCCAATAGTGTACTCAAAGCACGCGTACGCTATTACTCTATCTGAAATGGCATGTCGAGCATTTTCACTGTGACGTGCTCTATATTTTAGTGCGCTATATCCCTTCGAGCTCGCGTATGCCTGCGTACGCTGTACTGAATATGCCTAATGAGAAAACGAGGCAATGACAATGCGTCATTTGTGGTGATATGCCTGAGGTTAGGCCTGTGCCCTCGCTTATGTGTAGAGTGCACATGCAGTCAGGGTGAACTGGAATTTCCTTTTCAACTTTCTCACGGACTCAGTGGAAGAAGCAATACATACGAAATTATGAGCGCATTACGCTTTGTCACCGCGGCTTTTTTCGGAGGGTCAACCATAACTTGCCCTTGTTTTCCACAGTGTGTTGCCAAAGTAATTGCATCCCGAAGCGCAGTGGACTGAAGTAAAAAAAATGCGAAGGCTCTGAAAATATTAACAACTCGCTCCTTCTCCTCGAAAATGTTCTCTTTCATCCACTATAGCGACGCGAAATAAATTGTCGCCGCAAGAAATGCGTAATACCTAACTTCCGCGAAAGAAGACACGTAGCCAGTGCCGTACTTACTAGTCAGGAAACTGCCACCGAATACATCTCATTGCGGCCAGTTCAGTGAGAGTAGTGGAGGATGAGGTGGTAGAAGAGTAAAGGCAGGGAGGTTAACCGAAAGAATAATCGGTTTGCTACCCTACTAGGGGGGAAAGGAGTGAGGGGATAAAAAAATGAAAGAGAGAGGAGAGTAGCAGGAAATTGAAGTCGCTATAAAAAGTAAGCGTTCGTTAAAGTCACAGCCTATCATGCAGGCCATAAGTTCGCAAGAAGCGGAGCAATGCCTTGGAGGCCTTCACCACCGACATATCTATGCGCATTCATTCTTACCACGCACAATATCTGACTGGAACACTCTGCCTTCACATATCGCAACCACCACTGATCCTGATAAATATTTTAAACTTATATCTTCAATAACTACTGCTTAACTCTTCGCATACATTGTTATTTTATTTGTTCATGGCTTCCTTTTTTGCAGGGTTTGTTACTAAAAAGATTCATTGTATTAGTGTTCTGTTTATATAATTTTAATAATGCAGTAATCTTCGTTCTTTGCTGCGCTGCCATTCTTTTGATTCTTTTGCTTACTTATATGTCATGCAAAGTGTCTTATTTGTGCTTTTGATTGATTCTTTTGCTTACTTATTTCATCCAGTGTGTCTTATTTGTGCTTTTGTTGTTTGTTTTATATTTGTGGGTTTTTTTTATTCTGTTCAATTGCCTGTGCCCCCCCCCCCCCCCCCCCCCCCTATGTAATACCCTCTCGAGGGCCTTTAGGGGTATTCTGTATAAATAAATAAATAAAGAGTAGTGATTTCTGTTAGTGTCTGCAGCTGATTCGAAGAAACATCAGACGCGCAAACCGTGACTCCGGTGCTTGCACTAGACACTATCTTTATTGTTCTCCACTACTTTCCGCACTCGTTAAGCTAAGAACAGGTGAAATAACGAGTGTTTATAACATCGCAGGATCACTTCAAGAACTCTTTGGCCTCCAAATCTACGCGCAGTAAATCACAGAGAAGTGTACTTCTTGCAAGTTATGAATCATGCCACATTCATTATGTCGTAATATCGTATTCCACTTCAATTCTTTGCTCCCAAATTTATATCCGGACCGAACTGTCCTATACGGGACCTGACCTAGAGTGTCCACCGCTTATCAGCAGCCAGATCACCCGTTATATCTAACGCTGTATAGCCAGGGAGTGCTATAAATTCCCAATTTGTTTTTAAGGCAGCAGCATGCTTCCATGCAACACTTGAGAAAAGTGTGTTCAACTTGTGTTGAAATAAAATTGTGTATGTACCCTCATGAGCTGGAAATGAACACGCAAATGGCTTATAATCGTCTATGCCACAAGGCGGCGCTTAAACAGGTGTACAGTTATTATAGAGGGTGTTTTATCTATGACTTTACACACGTTTTAACGATAGGCTTTTTTTAACGTTTTAACGAACGCTTTTTTTCGGCATAGCATTTTGAGTGGTGTAATACATCAGAAAATTGCTAACCATCAGGCTGGTTAGCTATTATTGAATGACTAACTTTTAACTATTACTATTAGGCTATTACTATTGGAGACGTGCAGCCCAGCGGAAGTAATATCCATATCAGGTTTTAAAATTTTTGACAACGCGGCTACCCTGGGCGCTGTGGCCCAACAAATTTTGGCTATTTCGACGAGCTATGTGCACTGGATGGGTCGCTTTGCCTGCAAGCTTCTCGCAAGCACATGCATTTTGGTGCGATGTAGCAAAAATTTGTTCAGCCACAGCGCCAACGGTAACCGTGTTTTTTTGGAAATTCTAGAAACTGATACGGATATTACTTACGCTGAGCTACACGCCTCTCAGTAATTAATGAGCCTAACAAGAACAGTTAAAAAGTTGACTATTCTATATTAGTTAAACAGCCGGCTACTTAGCACGTCTTATTTGTATTTTGATGTATTACACCGCTGACAATGCTATGCCGAAAAAAGCACTCTTCTAACTCAAAAAGTCCATTGTTAAAAATTGTGTAAAATCTTAGGTGAAACACCCTGTATATATGGCCTTTAGCCCTTCTTGAATCACGCAGTTTTTCGAAGCGCGCAGCCATACAAGTAATACGAAACTATCAACACACGAGTGACGCTGCTGTGCATAATGTCTAGCATGAAATGAACAAGCGAGCCTCCTAGCTGTCTTGCAAGAGCACGCGGGGCATTTTAGAGGCTGAAAAACGCTTCGCTCAATAACGTTTCAGGTTTACGCAGCTGATCGCGCGCACATACGAATGTTAAGTAATGAGTGGGCGCAAAGAGCATTCTAAAGCTGGTCTGCAAGTTCGTTTTTCGTTCAGGCATCGACGCATGGCAAATGCGAACCATTTTTTCGTGGAAACGATGCCGCCGTTATTCTCAAAGCATTACGCAGCAAAACTCTTGCGCAACGTCGCAGTGTTTTAGCGAACTCAAGACTCGATTCTTCCACATCTAGCTTCCGCGAAATGCTCCTTGTGCAGTCAAGACAGTTTGACTTCTTTCAGGAGCAAGTGATAAACGGTGCTTAAACGAGAAGAGAAGATAAAAAGGCATAAAAAAACACGCATGGCATAGATTGAACGCGAACGCTTGATGACGCTTAAAAACACCCCAGGGATGTGCGATACTGCTGCCTCTTGAGACTCCTTCGTCTCTCTTAATGCAAGTCGTATGCAAATTGTCTTTTCCATGAGCGGCACTTTTGCCGCTATGTTTGGAGCTGCCGCTGAGCTTTTTGCGCTTGGTTTTCGTGTTCTTTACTAAAAGAGAGCGTAAATGAGGCTGAAATCAGTGTGACGCAATTTAGTTCGCAATAAAAGGAAATGCACGCAGATTACCAGAAGTCAGCTTTTCACTATTGAACTTTGGTGTTGGCGAGCTGTATTAACCTAGTGCTATGAAGAAGGGAAGTATCAGAAACATTTTTAAATGAATCACTGTTTGCACAGTAGCGTTCCGCATCACGTTACGCAAGCAAGAATTCACTAGCATATTCGCAGAACGCCCATTGGCACTTTGCTAACAAAATATTTTACAATAAGTCACACAGTCTGAAAAGCCATTGTAACGTTTAAGCAGTGTTGCTCTTCGAAAGAAGTCGACTTTAATTACCGAAGCTTTGGTTAGTAAAGGAGAAATAGTGCTGGAAATCTGCCTCGCTATGCCCATTGCAAGTGAAGAAATATATTGCCGCGAATCTTGGTAATGTTTTGTAGTGTTTGTTTGTTCATGCTTCAAGGCTGCCGACACGCCGCTTTATAGCTTCGTTTGTTACGCAAGACGCGCCTAGATTTATCTCGATTGATCGCATCCAGGCGGAGCCGATTCTACTTTGCGCCAGAATCATAGAGTAATATAGAAGTAAAGAGCGGACACTCCCGTAGGCCCCAGCGGCCGACTTTTGTGCACAGCGCACCTAGCGGACCCGGGGAAACGCACTGGCCTCAGAGATGATAGGCTCAACAGGAATCTTGGAGGCTCTACTTTCAATGCGTCTTGTGCGTTCTCCACTCTCGCGGAGGAGGCGGTGTCACATTGCCCAGCTGAGCAGCCGGCCACCAGCGTGACGATTACGGAGCACGAAACGATTATCCAGGTTTCGACGTGCAACGCTCGTCAAAAGCGTTTGGCTTTGATCGCTTGCCTGGACGCCGCGGCGAACACGTCGCCCACAAGCCGCAAAGGCGTTATGCCACGCATCGCGTGCGCTTGGCAAGCGGCAGTGAACCTACTACGTGCATTCTGTCAGGGTGACAATGAGCGCATCAGTCACTCCGCAGAAGGAAGCCAAGACATGCCAAGAGCATACTCTTTTTCTTTTTTTTTTTTATTTGCACGTTCAGTGCCATCTGGCGGAAACGGGGAAGCGCCGAACTCGGACGCGAAAGGGCCCGAGTGTCCGCTCTTTAATTTTGTGTTACTCTATACCAGAATGTTCTAGTACATTTCCAAGCTTAATCTGGAATGTTCGCTATCAGCTTTAAAAAGAGCACGGCCGACAGCGGCGGGCATTCTGTTCGACGACCGCCGAGCACTCTTGTTGCTACGCCGCCGCCGAGTGATTACGTTCTTTGCGGGCTAAGTCAGTCCAAATAAATAGTTTCGTTTTGAAGCGATTCTCTCTGTTCTCCGGTTCACCGGACTGCAGTCATCACTACGTGACAAAATGGAAAAGAAACGTGCCGAGTATCCTTAGTTAGGAAGGAAAAAATGAAGCTGAGGACGCAGTTACGACAGCCGCGACTTGTGCATGTCTGTCGAGGGCACTGCTACTCAAAGTTCTTTCGACGAAGTTCTTCCAGTGTCGAGGCATTGTAATTTAATAAATTCAAGAACGAAATTCTCCTCCAACGTGTTCACGCGTTTAAACCGTAGATGTTTTGCTTATCGCTCACATAAATGTGCGCCATAATTATAAACCTTATAAAAATGAGCAGATGTCATCACGAAATTTTATTCGAGAATAAGCGCAACTCAGAATTATGCCGAATTATATAAAAATAATTACGACGTACTTATTAGAATACTATATATCTTTTCGATGACCTCCAGATGGCGAACTTCAATGCTTATTTGGCTGCAAGGTTATTTTGTTACTGACGCATGCGTCTGCATAAACTCTCAACCGAATGTCTCTTTGTATAAAGAACGTTGTATGCCCAGGAAAGCGAGCATAATATAATTGAACGGCACGAGCCTTTCGATCGTAATACTGACACTCAAAACGTTTCGAGTTTATGCCAGCAGTAGAAACCTGATCCTTTTTCTCTCAATTATTCTCTATAAAGACCCCCATTGTGAAAAGTCTTCTAGCCCCCATTACACAATTCGTTATACAGTTTTTTCGCAATTACTTTTTACAACGGTGATTGCAGTGAAATGTTTTGGAGCTCCCGTTACATATGCCCTTATTCATTTTGCTTCCAATAATTCTTTATAGAGGCGCCCATTATGAAAAGCTTTCGAGCTCCCGTTACACATACACAAGTACATGAATAGAAAGCACATAAATCAAGCAATATACAAAAGGCGGATTTTTAGCGTTAACCGAGGCGCAAAAAATATGTCATTCTATGATGAAGGAATCGGCAACTTTAATCTGGCGATTGAATATGCGCTGAAGAAACCTATTATATAGAACTCATGAAGGATAAAAAATAACAAGGGTCAGAAGCCGATACCACACAAAAGAATATTGCAATAGATGACTCGTTTTTATTTTTCTGGTGGAAAATCGCAACGAAATTTCCGATTCAGGAGAAATGGCTGCGATTAGCAGAGAACAAACTAAAATAAACATAGGCAACAGGAGATGCCGCACTTAGCGGCTCTTCGCAAGTGCCAGGATGCCAAACCACGTGGATATAATAGGGTGGTATTAATTATTATTATGAATTCAAATTTCAATTAATTTATTTTCTTTTACCCTAACAAGTAGCAAATATCAAGAGCGTCTATTGTTGGTGGCTACACGAGGCGATTGCCCAACAGCTCATAACAGGAGATACGCGCACACCATGTTGCAGTTGGAGACAAACGTCGGTAGATACAGCTTCATTCGAAACAACATACTCATACTGCCTTGTATACAAAAGCAAACAAAAACAAACACACGGTAATGATATGCTCACAATAAACGAAAGGTAGACAAATTTGGAGTATTACATAAGTAACTGTAGAAAAAAAGAACAGATCATCTGTTGAGCACAAAATAAAAGTCGGAAATGGCAGCCATAAGTCGAAACAATCAATCAAGAACATGATCACATTCAAACAAACATATTTCGAAGGCCTGTTTTCGACTTGCAGGGAGTGTTGGAAAGTTTAAAATTATTTAACAGTAAAGAAAAGATATAAGTCGTTTAATGCATGCAATAATTACTGCGAGGTCTACTAGTACTGCGTGCTAGTAGTCTCCACGGCGGGTATAATACAGCAATGGGTTTGGTGTCATAATTCATCGGTAAACATTGAATGATCTCCTTTACTGGGAGAAAAATACGAGTTCACTTAGCGGCTTCTATAAAAATTATTCATGCAAACTTCTTAAAGCGCTTGCTCTCCAGCTTCTCATCATAAACTCATAGTGTATTCAAATAGTGGAAAGCTCTACAAGAAGAAAAAAAAAATGTATTTGAGGCCAGCCTCTATGAAATGCTTCCTACTAATTAAAAAAGAAATGACCGCAATTTGTTCGTGAAATGCATTTTGCAAATGAATACTAACTAACTTGCCCCTTACTTCGTGAAGAAAACCAGCAACCACCAGCTCTTAAGCTGTCATGTCTCTTATATGAAGGCTCAAAGTTCTTGGCAGTCCGGCTGGCGCCTCGGGTTCGCTTTAAAATAGTTTAGCACTGAGAGAAATAGAGATAATGCACTTCATCTGATCATTCTCTGCTATCAAGGCGCCAAATTCATGCATGTGAAACGCCCACTCTTCTACAAATGAGTAGCTGAAGTCGCGATAGCTTGTTTTTCAGCAACTACTACTAATAAAACTGAACGGCTCTCACCAATTTATGCGAAACAATCCTGGTCACTCGCCAGCCAATTTTGTGCCGGGCTACACTTTTTCCCCCTATAAAGAATGCACCACCTTTCACACCCAGTATCCGAGCAGGGCCAACTTTTAGAAACTTACTGCCACCAACAACATATTAACGCTGACCAATTTAGAAGCGACGAGACCTCCGACAGCTTTTCAGCACATCACGTCAGCACCCAGAACGTGATAGCTTTTCATTAGTGAAAATTAAAAAAAAAAACAGAGCATGTAGTCTTACTGACAAGAACAACTGTGACAAATAATATATGCTCCCTTGATTTTGCCTGCTAGTTCTTCTTTGGCAGTTTCGGAACACATTTTTCATCAATCCCTGTCGACATCACAACAAACCATTTTTTTTCTCAATACCGAGTGCAACCATTTTAATGCAGCTGCAACAGTAAACTGAAACCGAAACTTGGTCTCTGGACATGGATGTTGCTACGGGTGACTCAGTGGCGACGTCATAAACATTACTAGAAAAACACTCATTTCTGCTTTGAAAGGCTCACGCACCGACTAAAAGCGTTGTGACTTTTTTCACGAAATGTTTGACACGACCTAATAATACAAGGCTCGAAACTTGGTTATTCTAGAGCAGAGTGGATACCAACTTTCGAAAGGTGTATGTGACGTCGAGAATGCAGTATTACCCATAAAAAGCCATATCAACTCAGGCCACAGAAACACCAAACTTTAAAATCAACTTACGCCGGAATAAAATGTAGTACGACTGCTGTATTTGGTAGAAGTTAAGGAGAACTGCAGGAAACTCTGCAGCGTAAGTTTCATTAGAATATGGTAAACTCTGAATAAATTCGAAAACATACTTAAAGCTGCTCTTTCATGGTTTCTCCGACAACTCACAAGAACTCTAAGTTGGAAGTGGGAATGTGACAAGGACTCGAGAATTCAATCAGCTTTCTGTTCCCGATAAACACCCTAACATTTTTTTTTTCTTTTCATAAGCTCCAGTTGAGAGAGTGTCGTTCGAGGAGAAACTAAATTTTTCTCTAAAACCACAAACATCACCAACCACAACGTAAAGAGAGGCGATGTAGTCGCGAGAAGCAAGAACGATTCGAACGCCGTGAAGGCAGCAGCGCGTGGAGTAAATGCGAATGTTGTGTACAGCTCACTTACGACTGTCACGAGTTCCTGCACTCTTGTTGTTTTCTTTGTCTATTTTTTCGTTTCTGGTAGTTGTAAAGCGGGCTGAATTTAGTAGCATTTTCCGCGCAGCTTGGGCTCAAATGCGTCTGAAAATAAATCGTCAGGACAATTATATTATGCTGTGGTGTTTGTTTTAGTCAATGTGATTTTTTCTTCTCTCATTTCCGAATGCACTTTTTTTTCTATGCGAACATTGCGCTCTACCTCCTACCCTCATAAATTTACATTTCAGAACACCTAAAGTTTCAAATAAGTGGAAAAATGGTCCCAAGCTGTCGACAAAGAATCCCACCAGCCTCGAAGTGGTATTTGATCGAGGCGGTTTTATTGAATACCAGCACGGATTCCTACCAAACATCTAGCTGCTTATGCACTTATGAGTGGGACCGCAGTTTTTCTTCTCAAAAAAAAAAAAACTGACATTCCGTTCACGACACCGAAAATCCATTGACTCCTACGGCGATAGAATCCCTAAGATTCGACCATTTCATCGCTAGAACAGCGTCGGACGAAATACTGATGTTCTTTTTTCTTGCATTTTTTGCCTTCCTAGTTTTTTTCGAGATGCATGTTGCTTCAATAAAAAAAGCCAGTGGTGAGAAAGCAAAGAAATAGGAAGAAAATGAAGATACGCCCATGACGCAATAGAACGGTTTTCTAGTTAACAAAAAGGAACTTTTGGTAGAATATTTTCTTTTTACTGTGATTATGTTGGCGTGCAATCGGTGTTCCTGCAGCCTGCTAAGAAAAAAAAAAAGGTAATACATGAGGTAGAGGGAAAAATCAGGCAAATATTATTCGCTCGATTTTTCTTTATTATTTCACAGACAAGCATGCTGTTGATGAAGGGCGGCTTCGCCAATAGATATTGTTGTCAACTTCCAAGCTATCCAAAACAAGACTTCGCGTGTTCATCACCCGAGTTAGCGCATGTCTACTATAGCTGCGAGGAGACGCTCAACAAACATGAAATGTCGTTGAGTCATGTCGTTGAAAACAAAGTTTTACGAGGCAATCAGCGTCATTGCTAGGGGTGTCAGCTTTGCTGCTAGCTGGCCCACTTCCCTGTGTGTACGCTTCCAGAAGAACTGTTTCATTTTCGCAGTCTACGTCTCTGACCCAATCCCACTCTTTTCGTCTGACTGCTACACTTTAGCGGAGAAGTGCCTTGCGCCCGAAGGACACGCGAGAAAGCTATCTGCCACAGCGCGGAAAATCGAAACTCAATTACATTCGAAAGGCAGCCGGCTCTCTCACGTTTCACGGAACAAGATTACAAAATCTATTACTTTACCGAGATAGAAGACTGCCGTCTCTGGAGTCTTGTTCAGAGCGGAATTCGCGACGCCATTTCGACGGTTTTTATGGCCGAGAATATGTCTGCTCTCCACAAGAAAGTTTAAGTTATTATAAAAGGGTAAAATTATCTTTTCGCTTTCCTGCAGAGTTTTATTTTAGTTTGAAAGACACTCACCCAATGCGCAAGGCAACAGCAAAACGCAGCTGCATTTATCGCGCGCTTCGGGTTCGCTTTAAGATACATCTGCCATATTTTGAGTAGTGTTTTTGTAGACATATAACTGTCGTAGACTGAGAAAAAGAAGTGCGACCTGGCTGCAGTCTATTTTCGTTTTCCACGATTCCGCATCACTGAGAACTCTAAACCTGAAAACACTGCCAGCCCACAAGCACCAGGTAGCCCAACTTTAATTGTTATTGACACGTTAGGCAATCACTGAAGTACACCATCAGACAAGATTTCTCATTCTCGCGCGCAAGAAGGTCCCTATTTTCCTATTTGCTCCATTCTTCAAAGAAGCAGCCACACCCCCGTATATGTACTCTTCAAGCGACTGTGTTCTCCTAGGCAACATTTTCCAAAACACGCCTAGTTTTGCCAATATCGAAACAATCTCTCTGGAAAACTTTGATCAATAAGCTTACCTATGATTAACACGCAGAAATGCCCCAAATATTCGCTGAAACGGCTGAATAACTACTGCAGTAACACCAGGTCCGCTCTTTGAAGCTCCATTTTTAGTCGCAGCATAGAACCGGTGCTTCCATCTAGTGGCGTCTACTGTAAGCTTTTCCTATGGAGATCTACGACAGCAGAAATGCGCAGAGCATTGTCACGCCACGCTGACGAAAAGGTGGTAGGGAGATGTCTTCACTAGGTGATTTCAATTTTTTTTTAACAAGAAGCTTTAATTTATTTGCCTCGAACCTCCTTCTATACAACCTGTTTCACATTCGGGTAATCATTCACGAAGGCCAAGTTAAACGTCAACGCAAAATAAAATTCTGTGCATTTTGTTTAGCTGTTTTTACAGAGAGATAGTGTTACTTTCGACGCAACCTGAAAATGCTTTAAAACGTACACTTTTGTAGTAGCAGTTAGGTCATGGTTAGCGCAAGCCCAAAGCTTAGGCGTACAACAGGGCATTACATTTGGTAGACAAGACGAAACACTAAGTGTTGTTTTTATTGCCTCGCTCCGCAAGTGGTCTCGTGTATTGAGTGGGGTGCGTACGTGCACATTTTTTTAATTATTGATTTGCAACCTTTTACAATATGAGCTCATTGATGGCGCTGAGTGCCAACTTCCTCGTCTTCCCGTTTGACCAGCCAGCTTCCCATATAAAAATGGTCTATGGACAGTCTATAGACTCCTTATAGACTATATTGACTTCCTGTAGATGTTTCTTCTTGTCTGTTCGTAGTCTACAGACGGTCGATAGACAAAGAGAGAGTCTATAGAGAGTCTATAGACTTTATAGACAGAAGTTTATGGACATTCTATAGACTATATAAAATATTTTTGTAAGGGTTGTTAAGCAATGAACAAGTGATCGTGCTGCCCAAGCCGTGCGAGTGCCCGAAGGTCTCAATGCTTAGGAGCGGAAGAAGTCTGCGAAAAACGAAAAAAAAAGCGGTCATGCTGCACAACGAAGCTTTCTAAAACGCACCGCTGCTAGAGTCAGGCCTGAGGAAGACGAGCTGGCCTATGTCCTTAGAGGAAGACAAATAAACTACTGTCTTCTTTTCTTCAAATGTTGGCGAGTGTACGTTTACACTCCCGAAATGTTTTCTCCTCGCCAGACGTTATTTCTCCGTGTCGTTGATTATATGCTTATAACGTCCCAAAAACACGTTGAAGTCAGTGCAGGACGATAGCAACCACGCTTGCAGGGTCGCGATTTCTGTAAAGGGTCAAGAGTTCAATCCTCACATTGCCTTCCAGGCAGACACTGGCTGGATGTCGAAGCGAAAACTGTGGCAACAAACGTACTCTGTATTTCGACGATTTAAGGCGCCCCAGAGCGCTGTCATGAGAATAGGGCATATGTACTGGCACGTTTATCTGCGCGAAAGAGCGTCAAAATAGAAGAATGCGGAAATTGTCCGGGGTGCCATGAAAACCTTTTTCCGCTATATTCCAGCGCGATCATTTTCGCCATCGGCTCATGGGCCTCAGCGCTGCTATTACCTCCAACAACAGCGAGTTAGCGTTTTTTTATTTATTTTTATTTATTGTTACCCTCAGGGTATAAACATTACAGAGGGGAGTGGGTTTTAATCAATAAACAAACAAAAGATATGCACAGCAACAAAAACATACAAGTAATACTGTAAGTGACAGTTAATTTTGGTTAAAAATGATCTAAACAAAGTCCCATAACACTTAATATAACACAATGAACAGTGAAATATGCTGATGATAACAGTGAAATATCAACGAGAGTCATAATAAGTCTACAGGGCCGACCATACTTAATCCACTGGACGGCGGGTGCCGGTGCGGCGAGGCCTGGCCAACTGAGAAGCGAGTATCCGAGTTGTTCTGAGTCCTCGAGAGTTCGTGTTTTATCTCGCATTCTCCATTTCGAGGGGCGCGGTGCCGCGGTGATGTTTGCTGCTACAAGTATCTTGCGAAAGAACAATGCTGTACACAGCATGCGTTTCAAGAACTGTACCCATCAGCCATTAAATGGTTTCCTCTGGCGGTATTAACGACTTCCTGGGAAGGTTGATCTAAACTCGGCGATACTTTAATCTTCCCTTTAGGCATTCACATGCTGGGACTTCAGCGTAAGCAGCACCAGGCTGCCAACGTCAATGCATACAATAGAAACAATAGAAGCGGTAATTTTTGCTGCAGGTAAAGAGTGTAAGATCCCGAAATCGGTCACTGAGGGCCACAGAAAAGATGAGAAACCTGTCGTGTCAGGACATCCTAAAATTTCCATCGCCGACCTTCAGTCAGTGACAACAGCCGAGAGCAGGTTGCCTTGCCTTCCGTTCTAAATAAACAAGACTCACTCCACCTGTAAACATCTCGGACGCTTATCGATGACCGGCAACAACCATTAAGCGTTTCTCCTGTTCAATAAACAATGCGTCGGTGCGGCGACTCTACTGCGGTGCCGTGAAGACATTTTACACGAGATCGGGAAGCTTCTTTCATGAATAAAACAACAGCCCGCGCAGTGTAAACAGAAAGACAGGACCTTTACTGAGGCCGCGGTGGCCATCGACGCATAACAAATGGTACCTGCGGCTCGTTTATGCGCAAGAAATTGATCCCCAAGAAAGGCAGACATCGAGAAACAGCTATCGAGATTAGATGACTTCATTTATACACCGCTGTGAAAAATAAAGCCCTGTCTCAGCCCTTCACGCTCCGCTTCACTTAGCTGTCGTCTCAGGCTTCCCGATGCTATCAGAGTTGTGCTGCGCGTAAACTGCAGGCATCGGTCACTTCGATCTAGTCGGTGCATCCTAAAACAGTTCGTAGTACAGGCTGTGGCTGCGAAGCGCGATCATCGTTTACTTCGCGAACATGGAATGAAATAACGGTGAAGCTTCCACGAACCACTTTACCTGTGCCCAGCCGCAGTTTGATGGCAGCAATGTAGCTGTCTCAGTACCGTAGCGCGTTTCTAGTT
Organism: Amblyomma mixtum; assembly: GCF_055824585.1. Taxonomy (NCBI): domain Eukaryota; kingdom Metazoa; phylum Arthropoda; class Arachnida; order Ixodida; family Ixodidae; genus Amblyomma; species Amblyomma mixtum. The sequence continues at coordinate 43,429,344 of NC_143019.1, read as the reverse complement.
ATTTGCAGATATAAGTGCATTAAAGGATTTATGCGGCGTCAGCAACATTTCCCACAACTTTAACTCAAACACCAGTACCACGTCGCAAGCATCATGAGAATGTACTGAGCCCCTTTTCAGTTTACAGTTTCGCCAGCAGGGGGAAGCAATTGTCTGTGTGCTAGCTTGTTAGTTGATCTAACAAGCTAGCACACAGATATGTCATAACACATAAGACATATTTTGTCATATGTGTTGTTCTATGCTTTGTTCCACTCTCCTCATTAATGCCCGCAGGGCCATGATGGTATCTGAAATAAATAAAAATGAAATAAAATATTCCTGTAACCGCGCTGTTCTCTCGTTTACAGCCTGCGAACTATGTAGTTTCCGATTAAGAGTGATTTATTCTACCTAGTCTGCCCACAGGTGGCAGAGCTTATAAACCTATTTTCATGCTTAACGACGCGCGTGCAAGAGAGCTACCTGAATCTCGGGGACAAGCTGGCTTCTATGGTCCTGACCCCGAAGCCGTTGACGTACAAAACGGATCGTGCCTCGGCCGCCATAACTTTGAGCAACGAGGGCGCTAAGGAGCTTGTAGAGCTCTGACAAGTATAGCAAGCTCAATGCTCACCGAGCACTCGCCATTGGACCGCGTACCGCCACATGTGCATGAACGTGCGCTGGTCACTTGACAAAGTCATTGACTATGACGTGTGGACGTTACATATGCTTCCCGACAAAGTGGCGGAGACCACCTATCACCGTTGAGCCGTGGAAGAAGTCGGCAGGGAAAGCTCATGGATCTCGTTTCTAGTAGGTGCAGAGCGATTCGATAAAATTACTTGCTCATTACTGTATTTTAATGAAGTAAAATGTAGGGTTTAATTAATGCGTTAGCATTCGAACCTTCATTGTGAAAGTTTCTTGCGTTGTCCAGCGGCGTAGCGTTGTACACACTTGTCACCTTCCACGGCTGGTACACAGAACAGCCTCCTGTCGCGGTTAGTAGGTGGCAAAGAGGCGAAGGGAAATCATCTCTCCACTTGTAGGGGCGAGGAGGGAAAGGCCGGAAGGTGGCTGCCACGGGAAGAACTCACCCAAAATATTAGCTGAGGTTTAGCTCTGGTTAAGCCGAGCAAGTTGCGTAAGCAGCGTGGAGCCTGGTGGAGCGCGGCTGAAACGGTTGCTATGGCAACGGCGCTCAATCTGTTTGACCTCACTGCGGCTTAAGTTCAGCCGTGGCCACCGCCGGGAGCTACGCGACGGCTCGAAACCTGGCTCAGTATTGCTTACGCAATAAAAAACTAATAATAACCTCGAATGACTAAACTAAAATGGAAAAGGCTAAGCGTGGCTGAGCGAAACCGAAAATCCCGCGAATCACTTAGCAAAGAGCACAGCAAAGTTGCTAAGCAGTGTGCTCAGCAAAGGTCAGAAAAAAACCTTTGGTGAGAAATTAACTTTACATGGAAAAGCACATAAGAAAGCAAGAAAAGATGAGAAATAGAAGACAAGCAATCAGATGCAAGCAGAACACTGAACACTAACGCGTTATGATCGAATAAGGATAATTAAGCTCCTCGCAATTTTTTTGTATTGAATGCCTGTGTGCATAGCGAAGTTTCCAAGCACAATGCGCGCCATTTAAGATTACACACGGTAAGCGCTGCATGTCACGCTGCCTTTATTTTGGCGTTTGGTTTAGAAATTTATATCCAGTTTTATTTCTTAGCATGCGAAGAGCAATTCTGGCTTTAATGACTGGAAAAGTGAACCTGGGACTCGTGTGAAGCGCTCAGACAAAGTGAGTACTCGTTACGCTTTTTATCGGCACGGTAAACGCAAGCCCAACATCATCCCCGGAGCTTTGAAATTGCCGGGGCTAATCCAAACGAGCATTCTCCTAGTTAACAAAGAACCCATCAAAAGTGCTTTTCCTGCTGCGTTCTGCTAAAGACGTGGAGTGGGTTAGACGGTGGCGTGTTATCATTACTTACGATCCTGGCGCAACCTTTTCAAACGCTACGACGCAACGCGCGAAGTTCAAAGTTACGCAAACACGTATGAATGTGTCACATGTTGCAGCAAACTCCCGCTAAGCGGAATTGCAATGGCTGCTAGGAGTTAGCACTTGGAAACAAAGTGATGGAAGGTGGCGCAAGACCCAATGCACTTTTTTTTTTATCAGAAGCTCTGCAAGGCGTTTAGTTGAGTAATTAGAAACGCTGTTGCCACAAGAGCAAAGTGGTAAACGCAGTCCTTAAAGCCTGGTGTATGGAAAATTAGAAAGTTTGCTTAATCTGTTCAAAACTTCAAAGCGCTCGTGAATGTCAAATTAAGGTAATTGATTAAAGCCCGTGAACGAATAAGTCTCTAACGGCAACGATACTTTCTCACGCTGCTACCTGCTAACTCATTATTACATGATGTTCTAATGAAGATTAAGCACGGCGGCTCCTGCAGGTGTGAGAACTTTAGAATTAGGCAGGCATGGTGATTAGCAAGAAGTAGAAGGATCACAGGGAATATTGTTTGAAGGAATGAAAGCAAATTTTGCAGTTCTAATTAATTACGCTTTCCCTACTCTTTCAATATATTACGAGCCTTCCCAGATTAATTAGCTAATTTTGTGTATTCACATGACCTATCTCGTTGTTTTAGAAAGTCCGTCTTTAAAGAGGGCGGCATAAAGCAGCAGTTCGTGGTTCGGGGCGCCGCTTTTTTTTTTTTTTTACGCTCTTAGGTGTGAGTAACACGATACCACCAAATTAGCTCTTTTCATCTCAAAAGCACCGGACAGGGAACGCAAGGTTAGAGATAGCGACCTTCTTTGGTTGGTCAAGGAACCTGACGCCTCCTCGAGGTCGTGACGTCACTTTTGACCAGTAACATCCCAGGCGAGTACAATCCAGACATCATTTGGTAGATTTGGTTTGATTCATCAGAGGGGGGCGATGGCCTTTAAGCTCTCTACCGCGCACCTCTGGGGGTTCTTTTTTGTCGTCCCGAGGTCGGACCAACCGACCATGCTTATTTGGCTTGGGGGCTGGTGTAAGACGCGCTACTCTCCTCAATTAGGGTTGCGGAGTCTCGCCGTCGATTTATTAGGTGGTCAGCATAGCTCGCCTCGGTTGGGGGCTCCGACCACTCCTCCTGTATAATATTGCTACGGGTCGACTCAGAGACGATGAGGCAGACGAAGTGAGAGGGCGCTTGGCGCGTGCTCGGGCTCTGAATCCTGTGCAGTGGCCTGTGTCTTGACGTCCGGTGCGCCCTGTGCTTGTGTTCTGTTCAATGTGAGTGCACCAGTGTTCTGCGGGCTGTGAACGCCTCCTGCCACGTAACATCTTGGTGGAGGTGCGGGGGTGTAATGACTAAGCACAAAGACATCTCCTCATTAATGCCATCGAGGGTCCATTGACTTCCGCTGAGGCAGTGTGCTGAGTTGCTGAAAATCCACGGCATTCACAACATTACTCCATCTCCTGTTCCATACTGCACTTAACCTTAGCGAATTCACCATCGTGGGTATGCGCCATTTCTACCCGAGTCCTCAAGTAAGCGCAGACTCCTTAATTCCGAGGCGATGTACCTATAGAGAGAGAAGGTGAGCAGTAAGTTTTGTGCTCTCGTAACATTGTCAAAATTATTCTCAAAGTATATACCATTAATAAATCTGTCTTGAGTTCAGTTACCTAACTCTCTGCGAAAATGGTCGCTTCAAAAACCCTGCCCTTATGCGCGTTATTTTATAGGTAAAAATGTAAATGAAGAAAAGTAACACCCCGCCAAGTTTACTTTTTTATCTGTGCTCTCAGAGGAAGAGAGATTTCAGTAGAAGAAGGCAAAAAAATAGAAATATGCAGTAGCCTACCTCGAACACTACTGACAATTATCTCTCAAGTGTTTAACTCCGCCTTCTGAGCATTTACTTCAACTCAAGTCTCAAGCCTCAACTCAAGCCTCAAGTCTTTCATTCTTTGCTCAGTCTCAACTTCCCTGCTGACTTCGCCTACAAGGGCATTTTCTATCCCTTGAAACTTTTTTTTTTTTTTGCGTTTTATCGACGGCTACGATAATATGACAGGATTAGGCATTTTTTTCTGGTGTTGACACCGTTTCCTTTTTCAACGTATGCCTATTTTTGTTTCCTTGCTATTTTTCGCAGACCTCGCAACATTTAACTGTCAGAGCCATTGTATTGCTTTAGTGCTTGCGACACTTGAGTCAATCTCAATCTACCGGCCTCGCAGGGGACATTTCCAAATAATATCGTGTGTTGCGAAATCGGGCAGTTCGATGCAGCTTAAAAGCGCAGAACTTATTTACTTCGTAAGCAGAAAAGAATTTTATTTCTCCTATCCAACTATACTCGCTTTATTTGTTGAGGCAGGTGAACTTATTCCGAAGGAAGTTCCAAGCACCACTTAAATTAGATGACAGCCGCGTGACATTCATGCTGCACTGCGGCAACTTTTTATGAAAAGCGAGTTTAAATAGACAAAGACGTTTTGAGTTTAGAAAATGGCACACGAAGTTAAGTGAAACTTCAGAACGGAAGTTTTTATAGCGTTATATTTGCATGCATAAAAAACAAATGCTAAACGCTTAGCAGGAACACCGGAAGGCACCGGTCGAACAATATCAAAACACCGAAGCTGCCTCTGTCAAGGATGACAATGAGAAGAGCATAGGCAAGAGTAAAAAAAGATGACGCTAAAGAAACAATGCATAAAATGTTTCACTAAAGAACAAATTAAACAGAACCATGCTCCAGCAGTGCCACAAATGTTCTATGATTCGAACAAAATCTCTCTTTTTTTTTTAAATTTTAAATCCCATTTAAGAATTACTTTCACGGCTTGCACCTTGTAATCAGTTCAGCTCTCGTCTATAGCCCTCGTCAGATGCACCTTTTAGGTATAGTACATTAATAAAAATAGATTTGGAGCGTCAGAACAAGGAGCTACGTTGTAGAGAAATAATATTACACAGAGATATCATCGAGGAGCAAGAAGAGGGGTTGCCGTATTCGCAAAACCCGTACACTACCTCATTCATTGGGGGGGGGGGGGCGGGGGGGGGGGGGGCGGGGGGGGGGGTAGATTAAGCTAACACAGTGGTACAAACAGTCATTAGCCCTAAACTAGTTAAGTTCATTGCTGAAGAAAGGTGGATGACCTCCAATTGCTAAACTCTTGCGCCGTACGCGGCACCACTGTTCAGCACCTTTACACCAAAAGCTTTTAAAACCCCGTTCCCTGTTCTGCAGCGCCGGTGTCGTTGGTCTAACACACAAAGTGGAATGCATCCCGCTAATTGGTAACAATCAAATGACTACATGTACAGCGTTACCAGAATATGCTACGCTAATTGGACAGAATGCTGATCACTGGTTAGTCCGAACACCATCAGGTCACCGTGACTTCAGGAGCCGTTCACTATATAAAGTCTACTCGTGGCGCTAATGCGAGTGTAGCGGTGTAATGTATTTATGTATGTAATGTATGTTTGTTGATTTGTTGGGGTTTAACGTCCCAAAGCAACTCAGGCTACGAGGAACGCCATAGTGAAGGGCTCCGGAAATTGCGACCACCTGGGGTTCTTTCACGTGCAGTGGCATCGCAGAGTACACGGGACTCTAGAATTTTGCCTACATCGAAATTCGACCACCGCGGCCGGGATCGAACCTGCGTCTTTCGGGTCAGCATCCGAGCACCGTAACCACTGAGCCACCGCGGCGGGTCGAAATTTCCTTCCGTACAAACTTATTTCAGACGTCATCTTCCCCCAAAACAATTTCAGAGTGGAACGAGTTGCCTTGCGATGGTGTCAGAATTGTATCGAATCAGGTATTCTTTTCGAAGTTGAGTTGAGTGTTGGCTGTGGGTCTGAGTATTCCTTTTCTCATGTTCATTGCTTTTGAGTGTTTTCTGTATATGGAGCATTTCACTACAGTGTGGCACAAGCTCACGTGTCTTTGGTTCACTTTGCAACTTCGTATCCACCCCCCGTTACCGTAATGCCGGTGGACACTGTGGGTACTGAATAATGGAATAAACGAAATGAAACTGCAACAAAGCGTGCCTGGCAAATTCGTTGTAATCAATAAATCTTCATTTTCCTTGTCTTTCGAACGTCAAAAGATGCTACCAATGTTAGAAATGTGAATTAAATTGCAAATATTGTCTTTACCTTATGTTTATAGGGGAGAGTAATAGCTGACATGGGGATTACATTGCACTGCCTAGAAAGAGAGGGCCTGTTTCACCTACACAGCTTCCTCCTCCTTGCCTGAAGGAGATGTTGCGTACAATAGTCCATGTCTCGATGCGAAATGGGGAAAGGGGATTTGTTTCTTCATGCACTAGCCAAAACGTTATTTTTGCAATGCCCTATACATTTACAGACACAGACTGCAATGTTCTTTTCGTCATTCAGCGCAAATAATGAAAGAAACTCGCACACGCAAGGTCTCCAATATGGGTGAAGCAAGCGACCCGGGGGAAAATGTTAAGACCTCTTACGAACAGTTGCGAAACGTCGCAGCATTGAAAATTGCCCGAGAGGTAGATGCTGCTGTTGCGTCAGAAAGCTTTCCATTAGGATCAACTGTGAGGAAGTAAGCACAAAATTGAGTTTCATTATGCATCGCTGAAAGTAATTTGTTCGCGTGTGAATAATAGAAAAAACGAATGACCTCTCCATACAGGGTTCCACCGACCAGCGCCAGGATAATCCTCTTTATGCGTAAAACTCAAATCCATTGAAAATGGGTGCCTGGTCTCTATTCTGTGAAATGTGCAGTATTTGGTTGTTCATCATGTTCTTTCTTCTTTCCCGTTACCTCATTTTCCTTGCAGCTTTTCAATAGTGACGGCCCATTCGTAGTTCTTGAAGGCTAGTAGCTTGGCTACTGTCGTTACGGTCTGGCTTTCTTTTCTATCCCCAGCTGTAGGAGGGATACCTGAAACCGTAGGTCCCTCCAATCATGTGCGGCGAAATAGAGGCGCGACTCCCTCGTTCCCTCGCCCTCGAGCATGCGCTCGGACTTGAAAAATTGTAAGGACACTTTCGCAACTAAAGTGTTGAGAGGCGAAAGCCGAGGAAACTATGCCGTGACGACTTCCGATGGATGTGACATCACACCGTTCTCGTGGCTATATCGATACCCAAATTGTAATTCTTTCGGGGATCTAAAGTGCTGATTACGCTTAATTACACATTTTGCTATCTAATTTGACACAAATCCGACGTTTTTCCGACCATTCTGTGACAATTTTCACTATGCTGTGACTACTTCCGCTGGATCTGACGTCACATCGTTCCCGTGGCTATACCGACGTAGGCGCTATTTCGACGCAATTTTGAGATTTTTGCCGATAATTAACTAATTAATCTACAGTCAACAAACTTGGCCTCTAGGTTCATTTTTTCCTCATCTACCTGAAGCGAACGTTTGTTTTCTCCTCTCCTTTTTAGTTTCCGAGTTAAACGCGTGGTGCACGCTTTGTTAACGGACGACAGTATGAGCCATTAAAGGCTTTCGCCTTAAAACTGCGCTTGCATGTCGAGTGTTAGGTGTTGTAATTCTTAGAAGCACGAGAGAAGGAAAAAGAGGATTTTGTCGAACGCAAGCTACCGCTACGAGAAGGTACGACAAAGCGTAACCGTAGGGGTATATAGTGAGGGAGGGTAAGCTCCGTACCATTGCGTCATAGCCTGCAGCTCACGTGCCGTGTCTGTCGGCCAGCTGCTTGGAAGCGTAGAGAGACGTTGTACGCCAACGGCATACAGTGCATGCCCGAGACGATTCACTATACGAAGGATGCGGCGTGTTTCGTAAATTGGGCAACCAGCCCGCCAGTGCGCGAGGCTGGCTGCTGCTACACTGTAAACACGAATACACCTATATGGGAGTAAAAAAGGAGTACAGTCATCTAGCGCACACCCTCTACGAGTGTTCGCTAGATGACAACTTTAATCCCTTTTTACGCCTTTCTGTTTAGAGTGTACTTAGCGGCACCGAGGACGAAGCAGCAACATTTCCGGCCTGTTACGCGAGAGCGTATACAGCTCGTTCGGTCACCCGTCCCTGTCCTTTCGTGTCTTCGGTCCTCGTCGTTTCGCGCTTTGAGGTCAACATGTTTGCTCGAAAAGCCGTCGCCGTGACCTAGGATAGAAAGAAAGGCCTCAGAAACGTGACGAAAATATTCCCAGAAGTTTCAAATGAAAGAAAGGAATTCGTCGCTTTCGGTTTTGAACCCATGCCCTCTGAGAGCCAGGCGAGCGCGCAGTGCAGATGAAAGAAAGGGTCTCTTTTTTTTTTTCTCTATTGCGTGGCAGCCCACCCACCCTGACAGGCTTCAAGTCCAACTTAACCAGTTCGCATCACACAGCCTGTCATACACAATAACATCAGCATCCACTTTCACTGTGTAAACACGTCAAAATTTTGGAAGACACACGCATGCATCGAGTAATGGCAGGCAGGAAGGAGGTCCATCCTGTGCAGCATA